>NW_027331937.1:2723096-2780820 GCF_048418815.1 Hemitrygon akajei | reverse complement strand
AGTACCGTGCATTTCTGGCCTCCTAACTTAAGTAACGATAAACTGGCTTTATAGATGGTTCACCGGCTGATTTCACATCGTGGTTCGACTATGACAAGCAACTGAGTCGCCCGGAACTGTACTCGTCGGAATCCAGAAGTATTAGAGGAGATCAGATAAAAACATAAAATTCTGAAAGGGATAGATAAGATAGTGGCAGGAAAGTTGATTCCACTGGTAGGTGAGACTCGAAGTAAAGGACAGAGCCTGAAGATTCTGAAAATTTAGGACAGTGATGACGGGGAACTGCTTCTCCTAGCGGGTGGGGAATCTGTGGAATTCTCTACTCAATCAATCAATGGAGGCGACCTCAATTGATATACAGTAAACAGCCTGGCATGTCTTTTTGCATAGTGGAACGATTAAGGGCTATGAAGAAAAGGCATGTTTGCGGCGATGAGTCCACGATCAGATCAACCATGGTCACGATCATTGCCGGAGCATGCCAGTCCGAACAGATGGACTTTTCCTACTCCAATTGCTAATATTCTGATGTTCTCATATTCCCTCATGTTTGCAGTTGAGGGGAGTTCAATTTCTGTAAACGTGATACTTGGAAAATTATTCAGTTCATTATTAACCATATAACAATTACAGCACGGATACAGGCCATCTCGACCCTTCTAGTCCGTGCCGAGCGCTTACTCTCACCTAGTCGCACCTACTGCACTCAGTCCATAACCTTTCCTGTCCATATACCTATCCAATTTTACATTAAATGACAAAACTGAACCTGCCTCTACCACTTCTACCGGAAGCTCGTTCAACACAGCTACCTCTCTCTGAGTAAATAACTCCCCCCTCGTTTTACCCCTAAACCTTTGTCCCTTAACTCTCAACTCAGATTCAAACCTTTGTCCTCTTGTTTGAATCTCCCCTACTCTCAATGTAAAAAGCCTATCTATGTCAACTCTGTCCATTGCCTTCATAATCTTAAATACCTCTATCAAATTCCCCTCAACCTTCTCCGCTCTAAAGAATAAAGAACTAACTTGTTCAACCAATCTATGTAACTTAGATGCTAAACCCAGGTAACATTCTAGTAAATCTCCTCTGTACTCTCTATAATTTGATGACATCTTTTCTATAATTCGGTGACCAGAACTGTACACAATACCCCAAATTCGGCCTTACCAATGCCTTGTACAATTTTAACATTAAATCCCAACTCCTATACTCAATGCTCTGATTTATAAAGGCCAGCATTCCAAAAGCTTTCTTCACCACCCTACACACCTGAGAATCCACCTTCAGTGAACTATGCACCATTATTCGAAGATCACTCTGCTCTACTGCATTCTTCGATGCCCTAACATTGACCATATATGTCATATTTTGATTATTCCTACCAAAACTTAGCACCTCACACTTATCAGCATTAAACCCCATCTGCCATGTTTCTGTCCACTCTTCTAACTGGCCTAAATCTCTCTGCAAGCTTTGGAAACCAACTTCATGATCCACAACACCACCTATCTTAGTATCATCTGCATACTTGCTAATCCAGTTTACCACCCCATCCCCCAGATCAATAATGTATGTGACAATCAACATTGGATCCCTGTACGGATCCAATGTACAGATCCCTGAGCACACCACTAGTCACCTGTTCCTAATCAGACCCTGTCTATCAAGATAATTAGATATACCGTCTCTACTGGCGTCAAACCTAATTGCTAGGTTTACTCTTAGATCCTTTTGTAAACAATGGAACCACATACGCCAATCCTCCGGCACCATCCTCGTTTCTAATGACATTTGAAATATTTCTGTCAGAGCCATTGCTATTTCTACACTAACTTCTCTCAGGGTCCTAGGGAATATCCTGTCAGGAGCCGGAGACTTATCCACTTTTATATTCTTTAGAAACTCTGGTACTTCCTCTTCTTTAATCATCGTAGTTTCCATAACTACCCTTCTTGTTTCCTTTACCTTACACAATTCAATATCATTGTCCTTAGTAAATACCGATGAAAAGAAATTGTTCAGTCTCCACCGTCTCTTTTGGCTCCACACATAGCTGTCCACTCTGATTCTCTAAGGGACCAATTTTATTCCTCACTATCCTTTTGCTACTAATATAACTGTAGAAACCCTTTAGATTTATTTTCACCTTACTTGCTAAAGCAACCTCATATCTTCTTTTAGCTTTTCTAATTTCTTTCTTAAGATTCTTCTTACATTCTTTATATTCCTTGAGCACCTCATTTACTCCATGCTGCCTATATTTACTGTAGATCTCCCTCTTTTTCCGAATCAACTTTCCAATTTCCCTTGAAAACAATGGGTCTCTGAAATGTTTTACCCTTTTCTTTCTAATTAACAGGAACAATAAGGTTCTGTACTCTCAAAATTTGACGTTTAAATGATCTCAATTTCTTTATTGCATCCTTTCCATAAATCAAGTTGTCCCAATCCACTCCTTCTAAACCCTTTCGCATTTCCTAAAAGTTAGCCTTTCTCCAATAAAACCAAAAATCAACCCTGGGTCCAGTCCTATTCTTCTCCATTATTATATTGAAACTAATGGTATTGTGATCACTGGACTCCAAGTGCTGCCCAACACCTACCTCCCTTACGTGACCTGTCTCATTCCCTAACAGAAGATCCAAAACTGTCCCTTCTCCAGTCGGTACCTCCATGTATTGCTGCATAAAACTATCCTGCACTCATTTTACAAACTCCAGACCATCCAGCCCTTTTACAGAATGGGCTTCCCATTCTCTGTGTGGAAAATCAAAATCTTCCACAATCACAACCTTGCACTTACTACAAATATCTGCTATCCCCATACAAATTTGTTCCTCCAATTCTCGCTACCGATTAGGTGTTCTATAACACACCCCTGTAAGTTGTACTACACCTTTCCCATTGCTCAGCTTCACCCAAATAAGCTCCCTAGATAAGCCATCTATTCTGTCCTGCCAAAGCACCGCAGTAATATTTTCTCGGACAAGCAATGCAACAACTCCTCCGCTTGCCCCTGCAATTCTATTACACCTGAAGCAACGAAATCCAGGAATATTTAGTTGCCAATCACACCGCTCCTGCAACCATTTTTCACTAATAGCTACACCATCATATTTCCAGGTATCAATCCATGCTCTAAGCCTATCCAACTTTCTTACAATGCTCCGAGCATTAATATAGATGCATTTAAGAAACTCTCCACCTCTTCCTTTCTGTTTATCCCTTACGATCCCATCAACGTTATTATATTTTCCTTCCTTCTCCCTACATCTTTGGTCTGAGCGCTCCCATTCTCCATCACCTGCCTAACATCCCTCACACACTGCCTACAAGCTTTCTCTATTTCTGAACTAACCTCCTCTCCCGTAGTCTCTTCAAATTGATTCCCACCCCCCAACCATTCTAGTTTAAAGTCTCCCCAGTAACCTTATCAAATCTCCCCGCCAGGATATTAGTCCCCCGAGGATTCAACTGTAACCCGAGATTACTACCTTTGCGGTCCTTCTTCTCAACTGCTTTCCCAACTCCCTAAATTCTCCTTTCATGACCTTTTCCCTTTTCCTACCTATGTCATTGGCACCTATACATACCACGACCTCTGGATCCTCACCCTCACACTTGAGGATATCTTGGACACGATCAGAAACATCCTGGACCCTGGCACGAGGGAGGCAAATTACCATCCGTGTCTCCTGACCGCGTCCACAGAATCGCCTATATGACCCCCTAACTACCGAGTCCCCTATTACTACTACCTTCCTATTCCTTTCGTTACCCTTCCTCTTCCTTTCCCTATCCTTATGAGCTACAGGGTCGGACTCTGTGTCGGAGGCACGTCCACTGTTGCATCCCCAAGGTAGGCTCTCCCCCTCAGCAGTACTCAAACAGGAGTACTTATTGTAAAGGGGTGCAACCACTGGGGTAATCTCTAGTAATCCCTTTTTAAATATCCCCCGCTTCAATGCCCGACGTCGCACTCCTGCGCAGAGTTTTATCTTCTTAAAACTTACCTTTTGCAAATCATTCTTCTGGCGCCAAAATTAGAATACATCCCAGCCGTCGAATGATATCACTGCTTTGCCCATCAGGAATTTGGCGAATCCAGAACTGAGCCTTCTCCGCCATTCAATAATAGCTAATTTACCATCACTTCCAACGACATTCTGACGCCCTTTCCGCGTATTAATTGAAGCCACGACGAATCAAGAGTCTATCAACCCCACCACAAATGGTTCCAATAAACTGGCCATCATAGCCATCTGTGGCGATAAATTCCACACATTCACCAGCCTCGTTCTTCAGAAAAATGTCTGCATCTCTGCTCGAAAGAGCTAACGATTAAAATAATTTGAATTTGAGGAAGTTTCCTTGTAAGTGTGTGTTAATGGCCTTTATTTTCCCCACACAGTTAACATGGTGACAATCATCATCCTGTCGCGGGGAAAGTGCGGTCTCTCCAAAGGAGTCACAAGGTACCTGGTTGCCATGGTAGCAGCGGATCAGCTGGTCATTCTCTTCGATCTTCTATTGAGAAGAATTCCGATTACTTACAAACCGTGGGAGGTTGTCATCTGGTCGTTACGTGTTCCCGTGTGTAAATTCCACGCCGTCGTGTTAAACGCCGCCACGGACTGTTCTGTCTGGTTCACTGTCGCTTTCACCTTTGATCGATTTGTTGCCATTTGTTTTCAGAAGTTAAAAGGAAAATACTGCACCGGGAGAGCGGCGGCTCTGGTTCTGGGGACAGTCACTCTGCTGAGCTGCGTAAAGAACTTACCCTGGTACTTTTTGCTCGCTGGGTCATATTTGATGATTGTTTCGCCCCTGCTCTGTCTGCATTCTTCGCTTTTTTCCCTATCTATGGAGACAACATTTCTTCTGATACATTCATTCCTCACCCCAATATTCCCCTTTGTCTTCATTCTGCTGCTCAACTGTTTAACCATCAGGTACGTTTTAGTGGCCAGCCGAGCCCGGAGGGGACTCCGTGGTACGCATGATGGGGAGACGCCCGCCGACCCAGAGATGAAAAACCGCAGGCAATCTCTCTTGTTATTGCTGGTGATGTCGGGGAATTTCATATTCCTGTGGGCGCTGTTGACGGTGTTTTCCATATGGGAGGGCTTGATGTATTACATTGTCGGGATGCCCCCGTTTTCTCTGCAGCATTTGGGCTACATGTTGCAAATATTGAGCTGCTGCACGAACTCGGCCCTTTACGCCGTGATCCAGGCCAGGTTCAGGTATCAGCTGAAGGAGACGGTCAAATCGCCCTTACGTCACATGGCAAAGTTCACTCGGCGTTGTCTGGACCGCATGAATCCTCGGTGAAGCTTCTCCCATACCGCCGCAAAATATCCCACTTCGCCAGTCGCATGTGCAATACCATTGGGGCTGTGGACGGCCCGATTAGCTCCCGCCCTCCCCCATTCCATGCAGAACCTGAGCAGGCAATCTGAACACACGGAAGACCGGCAGGACAGAAGGGTCGTATTGCGATGGTGATGGCAAGACTTCGCCTGCAAATAAGGGAAGAATCACCCACTTGGTTGACCAGAGTGGTCATGACAGGGAACCCGTGAAGAAAGTAGACTGGAAGGAGCAGAGTGGATACAGACTGGGGAATTCCCTGATCATGTTTGTGAATGGAAGGGTGGAGGGCGGGAGCTATTCAGGGACGTCCACAGCCCCAATGGAACTGCAAATGCCACTGAAGAAATGGGAAATATTGGGGCTTCACTGAGGATTAATGCTCTCCTGACAACGACGAGAGAACATTGCCATGAGACGAAAGGGAGATTTCACCGTCTCCTTGAACTGCAGCCTGAACCTGCTTTCGGCCACGGCGTAAAGGGCTGTGTTTGTGCAGCAGCTCAGCAGCTGAACAATGTAGCCCAGTTCCAGCAGAGTACTCGGGGGTTTAGGTTTAAGATAAATATACAACCTATCCCATACGGAATGCAGCGTCAGGAGCGCCCACAGCAGGATGAAATTCCCAGACTACACCAGCAGTAACAGGAGGGATTGCCTGCAGTTCTTCATCTCCGGGTCGGCGGGCGTCTGGCTATCGGGAGAACCACGGAGTCTCCTCCGGGCTCGTCTGGCCACTAAGACGTGCCTAATGGTTAATCAGTTGAGCAGGAGAATCAGAACAAAGGGGAATATTGGGGTGAGGAAGAAATGAATCGCTTGCAATGTTACCAACTGAAGTGCGGAAAAGAAACGGCGACTATCCAAGCAGAGCAAGAACATAATTAAAGTCGAATATTTCCCATCGAGCATAAAGTACCAGAAAATGTTCTTTACGCAGCTCAGCAGAGTCACTGGCCCCAGAACCAGAGCCGCCACTCTCCCAGTGCAGTAATTTAGTTTCAGCTGCGGAAAACAAATGGCCACACATCGATCAAAGGTGAAAGCGACGGTGAACCAGACAGAACTGTCCGTGGCGGCGTAGAGTATGGTGGCGTGAATATTACACACGGGAACACGAAAACTCCAGTAGAAAACCTCCCATGGCATGAAAGTCATCGGAATCTTGCTCAATACTAGATCGAAGAGAAAGACCAGCTAATCCGCTGCTACCATGGCAACCAGGTACCTTGTGACGCCTTTGGAGAGACCGCACTTTCCCTGCGACAGGATGATGATTGTCACCACGTTCACTGTTCCGAGGGGAATCAAGACCATTAACACACATTCGGAATGAAATACCCTCTGAAAACAACTATTTTAATCGATATCATTTCCAAGCGCCGAAATGGACATGGAATCGGTGTATCTACTAAGGAGATAATCGGATCCATTATTAAATCGTAGTGACTATAATGTACCTGAGAAGTTCGGGTGAATGAGGGGAATGAGGGGAATCTCATTGAAACCTATCGAATATTGAAAGGCCGACATATCGTGGACGTGGAGAGGATAGCTACTGTAGAGGTGGAGTCAGAAACTGGAACATGAGGATTTACAAGACATCACTTTAGACAGAGTTGGATAGAAATTTGTTTCGACCGTGGCTGGTGAATATGTGGAATTCCTCGCCACAGACGGCTATGGGAGTCAGTTCTTTCCATCCATTTGCAGCACAGATTGGCAGCCATTCTACTTGGCAGAATTGTTGGAAATGTTCTGGCGTTTGACTTGGATGAAAGTCGACGTGACTCATAAATACTCTTGCAGTTGACACAAAAGTGATGGAATTGACGATGTTGAGGGAGCTTCGGAAAAGTCCAGTTAGAAATGTGGCAGGAAGAATGACAACATTGTGATAGTACTACGACAGTTCGGTCTCGAACGAAGGAGAAATTCGAGAATAGGAAATATTTTTAAAGAATATAGAGAAAATGGAGAGAGCAAAAGGTGGTTTATGCTGAGATATTAGAAGACTGTTCAGCTTGGTCGTGTTGCGCACCGGCAACACTGGAAAATACCTCTAACGTGCGCTCAACCCTGGGGAAAATACCTCCTACATGCACCCAACACTGTAAATGTTTTGGCAGCAATAGAACACACCTGGAGTCTGGTTTTACTGTTAACAATTACTATGCTCAGCTGGCAGGAGTTAAATTCATACGATGGTATGTAAGAAATTTCTGTTCAGTTCAAATGTACAGAATTTGAAGTGAAAGAGAGATGTTTTTTATCCAGACAAGGAGGTACCGTCGATCTTCCCGTTGTCCTCTGAATCCTCACACGAAACATCACTAACAGCAGCTTATCACAAGGGGGAACATCGTCAAGTGAACCACCACACAGGTAATAGTCGACACACCGGTAGATTCCACAAGGTTACCCCAATCACACACAACGTGATTGCCACTTATCCAGTTCCACGACCTACGAAAAAAACTCCAGCTGTGATTTGCCACAGGGGTGCCTTTCCTCGTTGAACAACTAGACCCAGACAAGGGGTAAACACGCACGTGGTATTGTTACGTATTCTGGCAACAATAAATATATGAATTAGGCAAGGGTTTTTATAACAAATGACACGTTTATTAAACACTGAAAACAAACGCCCCAAAAGTAAACAAAACACTAACGTAACCGGAAATCAGCTGCTGTGCGTCAGCTTAAACAGTCCTTAAAGCAGTGAAGCTTACAGTCCTTAAAGCGATGTTGCAAGAACAGTTCTTTAAAGTGGTATTGCCAAAAGTTCAAAATACTCACAGTCCATTTAAAAGGAGAGTATTTTTAAGACGATTTAAATTCTCTTTCACGTCGTTTTGTTTCGGTTCCCCAAAGTCGAACTTTTCCCACGAATAATTTACGGAACAAAACGGCTTAAAGGCAATGACCTTTCTTTTACCACCATTCTCAATCCTTTCTGGTATTTCCCAGGGATTAACACGAGAATAGTCAACGAAATCCTTCCGAATGAGGATCAAACAAGGTCGAACCCGTTTCACCGTCGAAATCGATTCTCCTCGATCTTTAACTCTCGAACACCGATCTTCACTCACCACCGATTCTTAACTAACAGTATTGTAAAGAAACCTGTCACATGATCTCTACTGGCGGGAATAGAACGACACTCCACCATGACAAGACCATTACCTGAAGTCCAATATAACTTCAACCCCAGTCACGTGACAAGGGTACCACTGTCACCTGTCACGGGTACGTAACACATCCCTCGAAAAAAAAACATTTTTGGTCTGACAAGAACAAAAATTTTAACAATTACCCACAAGAAAATCAAATCTATACATTTTATAACATACACAATATACAATACCATCATATAACATCTTACAACTCACAATACAGTAGGAGTGCTACAGTTGTAAAAAAAATACCACTCCATAAAAAAAATACATTGTACATTCAACATCGAGATAGACAATCAGCAACCACATTATCTTTACCTTTAATATGAGTTATCACAATATTGTACTCTTGTAACATCAAACTCCAATTTAATCTTCTGTTTTTGATTTTCATCTTACTCAGAAAAACTAACGGATTACGATTAGTGTAAACAATAAGTGGTTTTTGAGTTCTACAAACATATACCTCAAAGTATTCCACATCTAAAACAAGAGATAACTATTCCTTCTCTATTGTCGAATAGCTTCTTTGATGCTTATTAAAGTTCTTAGGAAAGTAATCTACCGGATGATCAACCTCATCACCCTCATTCCTTTGCACCAATACTGCTCCTGCAGCCTCATCACTAGCATCTACAGCTGATGAAAAAGGTTTTTCAAAGTCATATGCCTTGAGCACAGGTTGTTGACATATCATTGTTTTCAATTTTTCAAATGCTTCTTGACAAGGCACTGTCCACACAAACTTCACGTTCTTCTGCAAAAGGTTAGTTAATGGATGGGCAACATTAGCAAAATTCTTACAAAATTTTCGATAATATCGTACCATTGCCGAGAATCTCCTGAGAGTTTTTTTTCCCCCGTTGGAGTGGGAATCTCTAAAATTGCCCGATTTTTTGCCTGAACAGCAGCTACTTTACCTTGACCCACAACATAACCAAGGTAAGTCACAGTGGCATGTCCAAATTCACTCTTAGCTAAATTAATAGTTAAGTTAGCTTTTGAAAGCATTTCAAACAATTTCTCCACCGCAATAATGTGTGCTTCCCAAGTATCATTTCCTGTCACTAAATCATCGATATAAGCATCAGTATCTTTCAATCCCTGAATCACAGAGTTAATCATCCTCTGGAAAGTACCAGGGGCATTCTTCATCCCAAATGGAAGAACATTATATTCATATAGCCCAGATGGAGTAACAAATGCAGGAATCTCTCTACCTCTGTCCGTTAATGGAACACACCAATACGCTTTCAATAAATCAATCTTTGTATGGAACTTTGCTTTTCCAACTTTATCTACACACTCATCTACACTAGGAATTGGATATGCATCTGCTTTCGTTACAGCATTCACCTTCCTATAGTCCGTACAGAACCTAATGCTACCAACTGGTTTTGGCACCATAACACATGGTGAACTCCAATTCGAGTTAGAATGTCTAATAATATCATTCTCTAACATATATTAAATTTCTTTTTCAGCAGGTCCACATTTTTCTATGTTCATCCTATATGAGTTTTGTTCAATAGGTATGGCATCTCCAACATCTAGATCATGTGAAGCTATAGTAGTCCTTCTTGGAACATCTGGAAACAAATCGTTATATTTAAAAATTAATTCCTTCAACTGCTGTTTCTGCTCTAGCTGTAAATGTGCTAATTTCTCATCAATATTTTCCAGAATGTTTGAATTTGGTCACCTAACAGAAACAATGTTTGATTTAGAATGAAATTCAGATGAATCATCTATCATGTTCCTGGTTAAATCAAACTCATTCTCACTAATCACAACAGTCACAGTATCAGATTGTTTCCCAAAATATTGTTTAATCATATTTATATGGCATAGTTGTGTCGACCTTCTACGATCTGGAGATTTTATTACGTAATCCATAGCATTGCTTTTAGACACAATTTCATAAGGACAATGAAATCTAGCTTGTAAAGGATTTTTCTGCACTGGGAAATGAACCAACACCTTATCTCCTGGCTTAAACATCCTCATCCTAGCTTCCTTATCATACCAGGTTTTCATTTTCTCCTGAGCCAACTTTAAATTTTCCTTGGCTAAGCTACAATCTTTATGTAACCTGTCCTTAAATTTCAGTATATAGTCCAACAAATTAGTGTGTATTTCCTTACTAATCCACTGTTCTTTTAATAAAGCTAAAGGTCCTCTAACTCTATTGCCAAACACAAGTTCAAATGGACTAAAACCTCAAGTCCCTGTACCGATTACCTTACTGCAAATAAAATTAAGATTATACCCTCATCCCAGTCACTTTCATTTTGCACACAATATGTCCTAATCATGTTCTTGAGGGTAGAATAAAACCTCTCCAAGGCACCTTGCGATTCTGGATGGTATGCAGACGAAGTGATTTGCTTAGCTCCCAATTTATAAACTATCTGTTGAAACAATCCAGACATAAAATTACTGCCTTGATCAGTTTGTATTCCCTTAGGCAGTCCAAAATAATTAAAGATATTTATAAGAGCCTTTGTCACAGTTTTAGCTTTTATATTCCTAAGTTGTACTGCCTCTGGAAAACTAGACGAAGTACACATGATAGTCAACAAATACTGATAACCATTTTTTGTCTTTGGTAATGGACCAACACAATCTACAATAACTTTAGAAAACGGTTCACCAAATGCTGGAATAGGTTGTAATGGAGCTACTGGGGTAACTTGATTTGGTTTACCCACAATTTAAAAAGTATGGCACGTTTTACAAAACATCGCCACATCTTTTCTTACACCAGGCCAGTAAAAATGTTTTAAAATCTTGTCCACAGTTTTCCTTACCTCTTGATTTGCACCTACAGGCACACTATGAGCTAAAGTCAAAATCTCATTTCGATAAACTTTAGGGACAACTACCTGATAAACAACATTCCATTCCTCACTTGCAGGAATTGTAGGTGACCTCGACTTCTTCATCAACACTCCTTTTTCCAAGTAATATCCGACTGGCACCTTCTCAATTTCACTATCTAGTAAAGCTTGTTCCCTTAATTTTATAATCTCTGTGTCTCTATTCTGCTCTGCTATCATCTCCTTCCGAGACAGAGATAAATCTTCATCGTCAGACTTACTCCAAGAATCTTGTTCAAACAACGAAGATAAGAAAGTCTCTGACACATCCTCAAAACTCGAATCCTGAGTTGAACAATCATGAGTAACAACCTCATTCTGCACATCAATCTTTTTAGCCATAGCTCTAGTCACAACACAGGAAGAATCTGTGTTAGAATTCATCTCTGGTTCCTTAGACACCATTGTCAAATGCACTTCAGGGAAAACTTGTCCACCTGCCAAGTCATTACCTAACAATAAAGAAATACCCTTCACAGGTAAGCTATGCTGTAATCCTACTTTAACAAATCCTGTAACTAACACTGACTTTAAATTTACTTTATGTAAATGTACAGGCATAAAATTACTCCCAACACCTCTTACGTAATTTACCTCACCAGTATCAGACTCCTCATTAAACTTCAATACACCGTCTAACATCAGTGACTGAGAAGCTCCAGTATCCCTAAGGATTTTTATTGGCACCAGAGTAGATCCTTCTTTCAAGGATACAAACCCTTTAGTTATAAAATGATCATATCCATTTTTAAATTGGTCAGAATCTAACAAAGCCTCATTTGTGTTTATCGAACCCTGTAATTTTACAGGTGCTTCAGTATGTTGCACACAAGCATCTGGAACTGCTTCCTTCTCTTTCTTTTTCAATCTGAAACAGTTAACTATTACATGGCCAGGCTTCTTACAATAGTTACAAATAAGACCAAACTGTCTTTCCTTCACAGGTTTTCCTTCGTCCTTACCTTTCTCATTAACATCTGATTTAATTTCTGATTTACCTTGAATGTCCATGTTATTTTTCCTCTTAAAAATTCTGCCCTGAGGAAATTTATTCTTATGGATTAAAACATACTCATCAGCTAATCTAGCACAGTCCTGCAATTTATCAGTATCACACTCATTTAAGTAGGTCCTTACTTCAACAGGAATGCTTCTTTTAAATTCCTCCATTAAAATCAGCTCTTTCAATGTATCATAGTCACCATTTACATTTTTTGAAGAAACCCATCTCTCAAAACACACAGCTTTATCATGGGCAAATTCCGCATAAGTCTTTTCCACAGAATTCTTCAAACTTCTGAATCTTTCTCTATACGCTTCTGGGACTAGTTCCTATGATTTTAGAATATGCATTTTCACAATATCATAATCAAGTGCTTGCGCAGCAGTTAAAGTTGTGTAAACTTGTCGTTAATTACATTTGACTTTAATTACATTTTGTAGCAACACCGACCATTTAACTTTCGGCCACTCTAACAACCGAGCAATAGTTTCAAAATGTTGGAAATATCTTTCCACCTCTGTTTCACTAAATGGAGGGACCAATTTAATTTCTTGACTAGCAACAAACGGCTTTTTAGAACCACAAAACTAATTCGCAGAGCTTAATTCCGCCATTGCATAATCAAAATCCCTCTTTTTCTGATCAGCTTATAACTTACAACGCTCCAATTCTGCTTTACTTTGTTCCAACCTCATTTGTTCGATTTGCAACTGCATCTCCAGATTTCTTATTGGAAACGACTCTGAAATCGATTCATCAAAAACACCCGAATCAACATAGTATGACGCGATTTTTCTCTGTATTACAGCCTTTGACGTAGTCTGCAAAATACCTTTAAGTTGCAATTTACTAGCTATTTCAATCACCTCAGTTTTTTTCGACTTCGCTAACAACGCCGCGCCTGGCGAAGCCAGAAACTCATCAATATTCATCGTTGCCGAATACCACACACAAGCCAATCAAACAAAAGAATCGAGCATTCCCCGTTTCCAAAACACCGATTCAAAACTCAACAAACATTTAAACTCAAATGATTCAATCCGGACGCAGCCCTCATAATTATGTTACGTATTCAGGCAACAATAACTATATGAGTTAGGCAAGGGTTTTTATAACAAATAATACTTTTTTTAAACACTGAAAACAAACCCCCCCAAAAGTAAACAAATCACTAACGTAACCGGAAATCAACTGCTGTGCGGCAGCTTAAACAGTCCTTAAAGCAATGAAGCTTACAGTCCTTAAAGCGATGTTGCAAGAACAGTTCTTAAATCGATTTTGCAAAAACAGTTCTTTAAAGTAGTATTGCCAAAAGTTAAGAATGCTCACAGTCCATTTAAAAGGAGAGACTTTTTAAGACGATTTATATTCTCTTTCACGCCGTTTTGTTTCGGTTCCCCAAAGTCGAACATTTCCCACGAAGAATTTACGGAACAAAACGGCTTAAAGGCACTGACCTTTCTTTTACCACCATTCTCAATCCTTTCTGGTATTTCCCAGGGATTAACACGAGAATAGTTAACGAAATCCTTCCGAATGAGGATCAATCACGTTCGAACCCGTTTCACCGTCGAAATCGATTCTCCTCGATCATGGACTCCCGAACTCCGATCTTCACTCTCCACTGATTCTCAACTAGCAGTATTGTAAAGAAACTGCTGGCAATGACCTTTTAAACTTTAGGCATTAGATAAAACTTCATCTTTCAACTAAACTGCGCCATAACATTAAATCACGCAGTGGCATGAAGTCAACATGGCAAATCCAGCCACGAACTGCCCTCCTCACAGGGAGGGGTCCTCCTCTTATACCCTGTAAAAAAAAACTGTCACATGATCTCTACTGGCGGGAAAATGACGTCACTCCAACATCACAAGACCATTACCTCAAGTCCAGTATAACTTCAACGCCAGTCACGTGACAAGGATACCACTGTCACGTGTCACGGGTACGTAACAGTATTTACAAAGCTTTTCCCCTCACTAGTGTACCCACTCCTACTGATTAGCTCTGTGGCAACCACACTTTCGTATTCGAATGAAAATGAACTCACCCTCACAGGATGCTTGAACACAGAGTCCAAACAGTTATCTCTGTGTTACGAGGTTTCTTCCGTTTCAAACTTTCCCCTCCCCTCCTCTCCGTAAACTTATTCTTGTTGCAACAACTTGTGAGAGTCATTCAGCAATACTCTGGATCGAGCTCAAAATACCCGTTTGGGCGACTGAAGTTTTAAACCAGCGGCCGATACACTGGAGTCTTCGATTGACCGAATCCATCTTGACTCTGACTGTATGTCTCTGTGTCCTTGTGTATTCAAAAACAAGCCGCAGAATAAAATAAAAGTGATCATTCATTGTCCAACTAATAACGCCACCTCTCTCACCACAGCAACAGAAGAATTTTCATAGTCAGCAGAAATCCAGCAGTATCTAAAGTCAGTCTCTTTCTCCCGGCGTTTTAAAGTGATAGTCCACAGAAAAATGTAGCCTGGGGGTATATAACATTCGAAACACCTGTTCGTTGACAGGTAATTCTGTAACCCTGCTGTTTGATTCACTCATCTGCAAAAATAAAAACGTAGATTTTGATACCGCAAGCAGTTGGCAGACTGTGATGCAGAGATTTTATACTGCAACCCAGGAATCGCATTTTAATCACAACGCATAAAGAACATTCCATAGTTAATGTCCGACAGTGAGTCCTTCCCGGGGTTTGTGATATATATAACTGACACGGGTGTCTGCAAATAGGCTGATTAATAATCCTGCAGATGACACAAAAAAACATTTAGTTATAAAAATGCACAAACTGCCAGACAATTTCCATGATTTAGTTTCAAATTCACTCCAAAGGGCAAGACGTTTACACAGAGCGTAATGGGAACATGGGATGCACTTCATGTTGTGGTGTTCGAGGCCCTGTTCAGTTCGGTTCCCACCCCGCAACAATTCCAGTTGAAACTCTCCCCAGTAGCCTGAGCCAACGGCCTCACCAGGATATTGATCCACCTGGGATTCAAGTGCTACCGTCCTTTTTGTATTGGTCACACCTGCCTCAAAAGAGATCCTAATGATACAGATATCTGAATCCCTGCCTCCTTCTCAAATCCCTCAGCAACGGACTTATCCTCCACATCATTCTATTCCTCTGCTCACTGTCGCATGGCAAGACAGTAATCCCGAGATGACGAACTTTGAGCTTCCACTTCTCAACTTCTTTCTTGACTCCCTGCAGTGTTTTCGGGACCTCTTCCCTTTTTCTACCAATGTCATTGGTATCAATATATGCCACGACCACTGGATGTTCTCCCTCCCACTGCAGGAGATCGTGGAAACGATCTCAAACATCCTGGAAACTGGCACCTGGGAGGCAAACTACCATCCGAGTTCCTTTCCTGTGTCCATGAAATCATATGTCTGACCCCTAAATATAGAGTCCCCTATTACTATAGCCTTCCCCTTCCTTTCCCTACCCTGCTGAGCGAGAGATCGTAATTCTGTTCCAGAGGCACGGCCACTGTACCTTCCCCAGGTAGGCAGCCCCCCACCCCAGCAGTACTCAAACAGGAGTACTTATTGTCAAGCGGTACCAGACTAGGGGTACTCTCTAGTAGCTGACACTTTCCCTTCCCTCTCCGATAACCCACTTGTCTGTCTCCCGTGGCCTAGGAGGGACTTCCTGCCTATAACTCCTTTCTATGGCCTCCTCTCTCTCCCTAACCATACGAAGGTCATCGAGATGCTGCTCGACACACCGGTCCAGATATGGCCGTCCGGGAGGCTAGAAGACTCGAGGACATCCCAGATCAGACACCGAGCACAGAAAACGGGCATCAAACTCATACATCATTTCCGCAACTAACATGGGCAAACCTACCTCACCGTTGCAGACTGTCAGATTGTAGGATGCTGCGGCCAACACTGAACCGTGCTGAAGTTTGTTCGCATTTCGGATTTGAATGTCCAAGGCTACAGGATGTATCGGAGGAATTGGAAAGTCTTTAGATTGGATGTCGTGGCTCTGCAGGTAAAGAATGGCATCAGCTTAGTAAAATGATGTGACATAGGTTCTTCAGCTGTGGATTCACTGTGGGTGGGGTTAATAAACTGACAGGGTAAAAGGATCCTCATTGGAGGTACTTGCAGGCTTCCTGACAGAGCTGGAATACACACCTCAGATTTCAAAGGGAAAAATGTGTGCAGAAAGGTCGATGCTATGATAACCATGGGATTGTTCTACATGCACCTCGATTGGGTTGGTTTGTTCTTACAGTTTGTCCTTAAGCCGACTTGTGGATCAGCTACACTGGATTGGGTGTTAAGAAATGAATCAAAAATGATTAGACAGTTTAAGGTAAACGATCCTTAAGCAGTCATTAAAATATTAAAATATAGCTCAGTTCAATTATAAATATGATAGGGAACATTAAAGTCCGAAGTAGCTGTACTTGAGTGGCGTAAATGATATTACAGTGTTATGAGAAAGGTCTTGAACAAAAGAAAATGATGGAGTCGCTGTCAGGATTGTCTGCAGGGTGAGTTTCTGGATATAAAGAGGAAAGTGCAGAATACATTCTTTCTAATAACAAAATTTACTCAAATAACTAAGTAACACAATCGTGGCAAAGCGAAAAAGAACAAGAAGGCATACAACAAAGCAAAAACTACTAGGAAAACAGCGTAATGGGAAAACTTTAAGATTAAATATGAAAGCAAGATTGTGCAAAAATATCATGGCGTGTAGAAAAATCGTTTTCAAGCACAAAAATAAAACAGAAATAAGAATGGCTATAGCACCACTAGGAAATGGGGCAGGAGTAATAATAATGGGGGACAAGGAGATGACAATTGAAATAAATTTGCATTGCAGCGATCGTCGCTGTGGAAAATACCTTCAGTGTGTCTGATGCTGTAGTGTGTGAAGGAAAAGGAGTGGGGCAGTTACTCTCACAAGAGATGAAGATGCTCAAAAAGCTGAAGGGCCAAAGGGTACATTGGTCACCTGACCAGAAAAAAACACAACATTATGCTTCTTAAAGACTGAGCGGTAGAGACTGTGGAGCATTAGCACTGATCTTTCTGAAATCATTGAACTGTCTCATGGTGCCAGGTGACAGAAAAATTGAAAATGCTACTTCGCTTTTTAGGAAAGGAGGAAGATAAAAGAACGGGAGTTATACACCTGAAAGGATGTTTCCCAAGGTGGGTGTCTGAGAGAAAAGGGCTTAGCCTTGGAATATAGAGGCGTCCATTTAAAATAGAGAAGCGGAGAACTTTCAGTCGCCAGAGGTGGTGAATTTGGGGAATCTATTATCACATTCAGCTGTGAAGGCTGTGCCCTTGGGTTTATTTAAGGCAGAGATTTATTGGTTTTTAGAATATGTGAATATGTAATCGGAAGCCAGCTGGGAGAGCCCCGGAGAGAACAAGGCATGCGGGTCGTGTTAGAGATGACAGAAGGGCGAAGAGGACACAATGTGACCTGTGACGACTTCTTCACATCTCAGGAGCTTGGTCAGGCGCTCCTGAAAAAGAAAATCACAATGGTGGGCACCGTGAGGCGGAACAAGCCTGTGATGCCACCCGGGGTGCTGGCAACATTGGGGAGAGACGTCTTGTCTTCCAAGTTTGCTTTCACCCATGACACCACAGTTATCTCGTATATGCAAAAGAAGAACAAGAATGTCATCCTCATGAGCACATTACATGAGGTTGCAGAGGTCAGCGCTCAGGAGGACAGAAACACAGCCATCAGCAAGTCCCACAAGAAGCCAACACAAGGGGACAGAAGAGAAGGAGATACAACTTCTGATCGGCAAAAAGGGCTGTAAAACAGGGACAACTTGCTGCAAATGTGGGTAACACATATGCAAGGGTCACACACGCAAGGTGTCCGAACACTCCTTTGAATGCAAAGACTAGTTTGCAAATAGCAATTGTTATTATTTTTGTTTGGTTTGTGTGTTGGTTAAATGTTAGTTAATGTTTAATTAATCGTTAATATTTATGATTACATCGTGGTTATGAATATATGTTATGATATAGCAGTAAGGTCAGTTTGATGGTTGCAATGGTTATAAATGTTTATATCATAAATTCCACAGTTGCAGAATGTTCTCGACATTTTCAGTTTCAACAAATATATTTAAATCATTGTGGCCCTTACGTTTTCATGTCTTAGGTAAAATAGGACATGTATTGTGTGATAGTAGATGCTTTTTAGCCAGAAACAATTTATTTCTCTAAAAAATACACTTTCCCTGCTCTCTGAAACATTAATTAAGGATTAACCACCCATTTATTGATGTCAGATCGGCTATTCATATATTCTAAAAAGATCTGTGTTTTAAAATTTGGTGTGGACACTTGTTATTAGGGGATTCTTAGACAGGATCAAACTTGACCCGGTTCATAATGTGAAGGTATAGATTATGAATTGTACGTAAGGGTTAATTCAGCATATTGTGGTATTTTAATGCATTGATTTCTTGACGCTTTGTGTGCTTCCAATGACTATCTATCGAATAAGTTGTTGTTCTTTGTCTATCCCGTGTTACGATATCCGGAAGGTTCCTATGGATTGTCCGATCTGTAATTACTGCTCGGCAGTCATATAATTTGTTGACATTTGACACTTGTATTGATAGTAAGTTTCTGTACCTTTTCTGTTTCGCAGCAGCTGGTGAAACCTCAGGTCCGGACACAGCTAATCACGCTCATTTCTCATTTCTCATTCGTTCAGATCTTTCAAACTATCCTGGTGGTGTTTAACATTGTGGAATTCTGGAGTTGTCCATAACATTACATGCGGTGATCAGTGGAGTTCCGGAGCAATCGGTGTTGGGACCGCTTCTTATCATTTTGCACGTCAATGATTTAGATGAAGGATTTGATTGTTATGTGACGGGGTTTGATACCCATGTGAAGGTAGATGGAAGTGCAGGTAGTGTTGAGGAAGCAAGGTGCTTACAGAAGGAACTAGACAGACCGGAGAAGAGGCAAAGAATTATGAAGGAATATAACGTAGGTAAGTGCCGACTCTTACTCTTTGGCAGAGGGAATAAAGGCGTGGAGTATTTCGTGATTGGAAAGAACATTTGTATTGAAAAATCAGAGTTGCAATTACACAGGAAAATCTGCAGATTGAGTCAGTGGTGAGGGAGCCAAATGCATGTTCAAATCCATTTTTATAGGACTGGTATATAAAAACAGCTCCTTCACCATGTACGAACTGTATACTCTCTATAGGCCTATACAATCTTAACAAAGATCTTAACAAATCTTAGCAAACATTGAAACAAGCAGAGGTGCAGAGCCTTTTGGGAAGATTCCCTGTCCGAATATTTGCAGAACGGTGGGGAAGCCAAATGCAATGTTTGAAACCATTTCCAGAGAAATTGGATATTAAAGAAAATCTTTAGCAAGCTATTAATCTGTATATTCGTCCTGCTTCCGTCCTCGTAATCACGTTGCACGAGAAGCATATCCAGGAGGGTCCTGCCATTTAACTTAACTGTTAACTCCCGGAACTGGCAGTACAGTGCTTCGTCACTCATAGTACCCATGTCATTGGTAACTCAATGGCCAGCGATTTCTAGCTGCTCACATACCCATTTCAGAATACTGAGGACTCGATCTGAGATATCGCTAACGTTGTCGCCGTAGATCTCCCTGTCCACACCACTAACGAATATCCTATCACCACAGAGTGACTTTCACTCTGCCCCCCACACCAACATACACTCAAGTACACCACTCAACGCCAACTTCCATTCTGTGTCACAGAGACAATCTAAGGGCATGTGAGTCCAACACTGTGACTGAACACTGTTAGGTGAATATCCCGCCCCGAAAATCAGCGACGGTATCCCATATGTTGCAGGAGATGACCAGATGGGAACTCTGCCCTGGCCCCTTCAGCCATTTCTCCCTCTTGACTGTCAAACACTCCCCTGTTGCCTGCGTACTGGGTGTAACTCCGTCTCGAAATGTCTTTTCCAACACCACTTCAGCCTCCCGAACGATCTGGAACTCGTCCAGTTCCACCCCCAGCTCATCAACGCGGATTGTCAGCAGATCCAGCTGAACGCAGCTCCCGCAGCCGTCGTAGTCAGGTTTATCGGAGTTCTCTATGTCTTCCCAGATCCCGCAAGAGGAGCATTCAACTATCCTGCCTGGCATTCTGTTATCCTATCTGATCAGATATAAAGAAGGGAAGGAAAATAAGACTCAGTTAAGTGTCTTTTGTTTTTTGCTTTTGGTTTATTTTTTTTTTCCTTTTCTTTGCCTTCTTTGACTGTAGTTTCCCTGAGATGACGCCTCAGTAAGCAGAATCCTGAAGATGACCTGTTTGACCGCCCATTCAGATGATGGCTACTGCATTTGACCCTGCCGTACTCCTGCTGATCAACCGCAAAAGCCGCCTGGACGCTGGTCAAAGCTCTTTTTCACAGTTACGATCCGCTGTCTCTTCTTATACCCGTGCTGACTCCGAAATCAGCAGATGTCCAGATTAGCCGGTGAGTCGAAGCTCTTTTTTATCCGAAAATCATTATTTTGGAATAATCTAACTCGATATCATTGTCAATCAACCTATGCAACTCTACTTTTTAAGAACTAACTGAGCAATATTCATTTTTTTTAATCTGTTTATATCATCATTATTGTTTGTTTGTTTGTTTGTTTGTTTTTGATTTGCTACGTGTACCTTCCTTTCCTGACTTGTTGTATATCAATGTCTAGCTCTGTGTCAATAAGATTGTCAATTTTGTGCCAATTTACAGACAGGGCACGCATCCGTGGAGAGCCGACTGCTCGGATTATTAGATACACATACAATCTGCTTTTGTATCGCTTCTCTGAGTGTCTGCAAGCAAATGGTTAACTTCACCTGTCATTCCGTAGAACTTAATGCAGGGAGTGTCCGTGGGGATTGATGACGTCACCGCGGAGGTGTGGCTGCTGGTTACCAGGTCTATTAATATGTCTCCCTCTCAACGCTAGTCTCAATCAAAGCCGTCACTCTGCGCTATCGGAGACCAGCGGCTCCAGGTAGAGAGGACAGAGGCTGGATCGGGAACACGAGAATCTTTAGTATTCCAGCAATGAATTTGCAAAGTGCATCGCGGAACGCTGCGGGATCTGTAAGGAATATTTTCTGGGGGTATCCATATCTTGATAAGAATCCTAAAATGGTGCCGTTGGGCACTCAAATCTATCTGGCGCTTGAGACCGTCAAAATGGTTTACTATCCTGTACTCGCCATTGTAGCTGTCCCTGGTAAGTGCCTCGTCTCTTCCTCGTGATTAACGTTGAAAACTATCAATCATTTTCTCTTCCATACTTGTCCTCTAACGACGCGCTAATTGTATGGCAGGTCTCTCAAAACGACACCGTATCAGCAATACCGCCTGAGGAATAACGGACGTTCTCTCTCCAGCTTTGGGGCTGTCAGCGTCCCGGTTACTTACCTGTCAGACAAACATTATCTGTGTCTCTTCTCATCTCAAGCACTGCCACCAAGTGACCTCTCATGCACCTTCACTCGCATCCAAGCATGTTCGAGCTCTCAGAACCTCTCCCTACTGTAAGTGCCCTAAAATCTAGACAGTATTCTGTAAAGTTACATCTGCACGCTATGTGAAGCATACGTTACTTTATGTTCTACAGTCCAATTAGGACATGGTTGGATAATTCAGCTCTCTCGAATTTTGTTGGACGGGACTACATCGCTGGAACGAATGGATGAATGAATGGATAAAGAAGTAAACACCTAAAGCCCCACCTGTTAAAGAGAATGAAGTCACGTGAGCATCATTACTACCATGATCTTCCCCTACACAAATCGTGTGGTGGAATCTGGGAGCCTCAGACGTATATCGATTGTTTAAGCGAAAGTATTAGCGTCCAGGTGGACGGACAACGATGTTGCTGAAGGCGAAGTCATTGACTTGGGAACGACAAATGGAGAAACAGAATATTATTAACTGGTAAACGATTGCTGTATACTGCCGTGTGAAGGCAGTGTAGAGTGTTTGTTCTTCAATCAGAAAAGGTTGGTTTGCAGCAGCAGCAGGCTAACAAGGAGGCAAATGGGTTATTGGCCTTTATTGCTAGAGGGGTGAATTTATGAACATGGAGGTTATGCTGCAAATGCACGAGGTACTGTTGAGGCGGCAGCTGGAATACTGCGTACAGGTCTGGTAAGCTGCCTTGAGGAGGGATTTACTGGCCTTGTCGTCGTTTCCCCATTTTGATTCCAGACATGAGGTGCCGAGACTATAAGGAGAGATTGTGTCGGGTGCGACTGCAGGCATTGGAATTCAGAAGTATCAGAGACGATCTTTATATGAAAATACGAAAGGGAAAGATAAGACAGGGACTGCAAAGTTGTTTCCAGTGGTAGGTGAGACTAGAATTAGGGGACATAGACTGAAGCTTGTGGGGAGTGAATTTAGGACGGAGATGTGGAAGAACTGCTTTTTCCAGAGAGTGGTGAATCTGTGAAATTCTCTGTCCAATGAAGAAATGGACTCTACCTCAGTAAATATCTTTCAGAAAAGTTTGGATTGATGTTTGTGTAGTAAGGGTATTACGGGCTTTGGCGGAAAAAAAAAACAGGCAGCTGGAGATATCTTCATGGTCAGCTCAACCATGATTATCTTCAATGGCGGAGCATGCCAGTCCGAATGGATGGACTATTCCGCTACTATTTCTTCAGCTCTTCTGCTCTAATGTTCTCTCTTGTTTACTGTTGAAGGAATTTGAATTTCTGGCGCCGTGATACTTGGCATTTAGTCAGTAATCAGTTCATTATCGCATCCCGTTTTCAGAACCGTCGTTCGAGCACCTAGGTTTCTCCGCCATTCCATCATACCTGATTTATTATCCCTCTGAACTACATTCCCACCCCCATTCTCCATATCCATTGAAGCCCCGAAGAATCAAATTCATAACACTCTCCGCTACAAAATGTTCCAACGAACTGACTCCCATAGCCGACTGTGGCGAGGAATTCAACATATTCACCAGCCTGGGTCTAAACAAATTTCTATCCAACTCAGTTCTAAAGTGATGTCTTGTAAATCCTCATCTTCTAGTTTCAGTCTCCAACACTACAGAAACTACACTCTCCACGTCAACGATATGTCGGCCTTTCAATATTCGATAGGTTTCAATGAAATTCTCCTCATTCTTCGAACTTCTCAGATACATTAAGCTCACTACCGATTTAATAATGTCCTTAGTAGATACATTGATTCCATGTCCATCTCTGCTCTTGAAAATGCTACCGACTAAAGCATTTGTTTTCAGAGAATATTTCATTCCGATTGTGTGTTAATGGTCTTTATTTCCCTACGCACAGTGAACGTGGTGGCAATCGTCATCCTATCGCGGGGAAAGTGCGGTCTCTCCAAAGGTGTCACAAGGTACCTGGTTGCCATGGTAGCAGCAGATCAACTCGTCGTTCTCTTCGATCTGGTATTGAGCAAGATTCCGTTGAGTTATATGCCATGGGAGGTTTTCTACTGGAGTTTTCGTGTTCCCGTGTGTAATATTCACGCCGTCATACTCAACGCCGCCACGGACTGTTCTGTTTGGTTCACCGTCGCTTTCACCTTTGATCGATTTGTCGCCATTTGTTTCCAGCAGCTGAAACTAAATTACTGCACCGGGAGAGCGGCAGCTCTGGTTCTGGGGACAGTGACTCTGCTGAGCGGCGTAAAGAACATTTTCTGGTATTTTATGCTCGATGGAAAATATTCGGTATTAATTATGTCCTTCCTCTGTTTGGTTAGTCGCCGTTTCTTTTCCGGAAATCAGTTGGTAACGTTTCAATTCATTCATTTCTTCATTACTCCAATACTCCCCTTTGTCCTGATTCTCCTGCTCAACAGTTTAACCATCAGGCACGTCTTAGTAGCCAGCCGAGCCCGGAGGAGACTCAGTGGTTCGCGCGATGCCGAGACGCCCGCCGACCCGGAGATGAAGAACCGACGGCAATCCCTCCTGTTACTGCTGGTGATGTCGGGGAATTTCATTCTGCTGTGGGCGCTGCTGACGGTGTATTCCGTATGGGATAACTTGTATATTTACATTAAATCTGATCCCCTGGATTCTCTGCTGGAACTGGGCTACATGCTTCAACTCCTGAGCTGCTGCACAAACACAGCCCTGTACGCCGTGGTCCAGACGAGGTTCAGGATGCAGTTCAAGGAGACTGTGAAAACTCCCTTCCGTCAAATAAGAAAGTTCACTCGGTGTTGTCAGGAGAGCATCATTCCTCACTGACTCCCGTAAATATTTAATTTCGTGAATGGCATGTGCAGTTCTATTGGGGCTGCGGACGTCCTGAATAGCTGCAACCCTCCACTTCTCCGTGCACCCTGTAATGTCTCCATCAGTTGCCCCTTCCACTTCTCCGTGCACCCTGTAATGTCTCCATCAGTTCCCCCTTGTGGGTGATTCTCCCCTTATTGGAATGCGAAGCCTCGACATCACCATCGCAATTCGACCCTTCTGTCCTGCGGGTATTCCGTGCGGTCCGATTACCTGCTCAGCTGCGCCCGATGTAGTTCCATCTCTTTCCACTTGCGAGGGCTATTGTTCCCAAGAGGGCATGTCTTTGAGCCGTTCAGAAAGATTAGTTACCATGAACAGACTGCAGGTCTTCGCTTCCCGCGGAGTTCTTTGGAGATCTGTCTTCCACCGCGGGAATAATTTAATAACTCTCACTAGTAAAACGACTTGCAGCAATCCCCACCGCAAAGCCTCTTGGAAATTAAAGAAATTCTTGGACACGCTCCACCTGGCCCTAACCCACCTGGACAGAAAAGACACTTACTTTCGAATGCTGTTCGTAGACTTCAGTTCTGCATTCAACACAATCATCCCTCAGAAATCGGTTGGAAAGCTGAGCTGACTGGGCCTGAACACCTCCCTCTGCAACTAGATATTAGACTTCTTGACTGGGAAACCTCAGTCAGCCCGGTTCGGAGGCAGCATCACAAACACGATCAGACTGAGCCCAGGGACCCCGAGGTTTGTGTGCTCAGTCCACTGCTATTCACTCTGCTGACCCACGGCTGTGCTGCAACAGACAGCTCGAACCACATCATCAAGTTCGCCGATCACACGACCGTGGTGGGTCTCATTAGCAAGAACGAGAGGTCGACATATAGAGAGGAGGTGCTTGTCCAGAGCCAAAAACCTGTCTCTGAATGTGAACAAAGCAAAAGAGATGGTTGTTGACTTCAGGAGGGCACGGAGCGACTACTCCCCGAAGAACATCGACGGCTCATCGGTTGAGATCGTTAACAGCACAACATTTCTTGATGTTTATCTGGCGGAGAATTTCACCTGATCCCTCGACACCAGCTGCATAGCAAAGAAAGCCAGGAACGTCTCTACATTCTCTGAAGGCTGAGGAAAGTCCTTCTCCCTCCTCCATCCTCATCACATTCTTCAGGGGTTGTATTGAGAGCATCGTGAACAGCTGCATCACTGCCTGGTTCGGAAAATGCACCATCCGGGATCACAAGACCCTGCAGCGATAGTGAGGTCAGCTGAGAAGATCATCGGGGTCTCTCTTCGCAAAATAAGAATTTTGCGAAGGACTCGTTCCGGTTGGCTGAGGCACGAGACCGATTTGGATCACATGGCTTCAAATAGAGTAGAAAGGATAGTGGTGGAGGGCAGCCATTCTGCATGTGAGAATTGTTGGAAATGGTTCGGGATTTGACTTGGGTGAAAACGGGCGTGACTCATAAATACTCTTGCAGACGACACAAACGTGACGCAGTTGTCGATGTTGAAGGAGCTTGGTAAAAGTAAGGTTGGAAATGTGGCACGAGAAACGACAACTGTGTCATACGAATACGACAGTCAGTTGGGTCTCGAACGATAGAGAAATACGAGAGTAATAAATATTTTTAGGTACATAGAGAAATTGGAGAGAACAAAAATGGTTTATGTCGAGGTATTAGAAGAATGATCTGCTTTGTCGTGTTACGTACATTCAATCCTAGGGAAAGTACCTCTTACGTACACGCAACGCTGTAAAACTTTCAGCATCAATAGAACACACCTGAAGTCTGGTTCTGCTGTTAATAAACACTATTTTATTAGTAACTACGTAATATAGTAACGTAAGCCAGGTAAACCAGGGGTTAGCAGTAGTATGCATATATAGGTGTGAAAGAAAAAAAGTTCCCAAATATATTCAAGCTCAGGTGGCAAGAGTTACAGTCTTTCGATGGTATGTAAGAAATTTCTGTAGAGGTATATTTTAGTCAAGCAACAGGTGTCGTCGATCTTCCCGTGGTCCTTTGAATCCTCACACGAAACATCACTAACAGTAGCTAATTACAGGGGGGATCATCGTCAAGGAGCCACCACCCAGGCAAGGGTCGATACACCGGTAGAGTCCAGCAGATTACTCCAATCACACACACACACGTGATAGCCACTTATCCAGTTCCACGATCTGCGAAATAACTCCAGCAGTGATTTGCCGCAGTGGTTCGTTTCTTCCGTGAACTATCACAACCAGACAAAGGGTAAATACACTTGTTATTCACAAAGGTTGTCCCCTCACCAGAAAACCCTCTCCTGCGGATTAACTCTGAGACAAACGAACTTTCGTTCCCGAATGAAAAAAAAAACTCACCCTCACGGGCTACATGGGGACAGAGTCGAAACAGAGATTTCTTTGTCACTGGGTTTCTTCTGTTTCAAATTTTCCCATCCTCTCTTCTCTGCAAACTTCTTCCAGTTCCAGCAGCTATTGAGAGTCATTCATTAATACTCTGCATCGATTTCAACTCACCCATTTGATCTACTGAAAATTTAAACCAGCGACCGACTCACTGGTGTGTTCCATTGCCCGAATCCATCTTGACTCCGATTGGGTGTGATTGTGTGTTTCAGTGTCCTTGCATATTCAAAAACTAGCTGCAGTACAAAAAATGTAAACCACTTTAAAAGTTGTTCTATTACAAAGGTGAGAGAGGTGGCGTTGTCCATCAAATAACGCCTGCTGTCTCACCATAGCAATACTGTGGAGCAATTTTTATAGTCAGCAGAAATACAGCAGTATCTAAAAGTCAGTCTCATTCTCTCGGCGTTTTTAAGTGACAGTTCACAGAAAAGCTGAACACTGGGGGTATATAGCAGTCGAATCAACTGTTCGTGGACAGGTAATTCAGTAACGCTGCTGTTTGATTCAATTATCTGTAAAAAAAAACGTAGATGTGTATGCTGCCAGCAGGTGGCAGATTGTGATGCAGAGATTTTATGTTGTAACCCAGGAATCGCATATTAATCACAACGCCTAAAGAACAGTCCACAATTAATTTCCGAAATGGAGACTTTCCGGCGTTTGTGATACATATAACTGATTCAGATGTCTGCAAATAGACTGATTAATAATCTTTGCAGATGACATCAAAAACATTTATTTACAAACATTTACTTAGTACCGGGTAATTCTTATGCGGGGCTTTCAAATGCACTCTAAAGGGCAAGACACTTTCACGGAGAGCAGTGGGTACATGGGATGCCCTTCATGTGGTGGTCGAGGCACAAGGACATGTAAGCCGAGACAGACATGTGCCTGTGAGGAGAATGGAAGGATATGCTCATTTTACAAGCAGAAAAACTCAGTTAGTAATTATAGAAACACAGAAAATCTACAACAAATTGCAGGAAATTCGGAACACACTGCTGTGCCGAGCATATACTTACTTTATAAATTACCTCGTGTTACCGATAGGGCTCTATATGTTTTAAGCTCCATGTGCCTATCCGGGAGTCCCTTAAAAAGACGCAATCGTATCCGTCTTCACCACTGTCACTGGCAGCCTATTTCCCGCACTCACCAATCTCTGCGTGGTAAACGTAACCTGTCATCTCCTCTGTATCTCCTTCCAGCAGCTTTAAGCTGGGCCCTCTCGTGAATGAGATTTCAACCCTGCGATAAAGCCTCTGAATATTCAGATGATCAATGCCTCTCATCATCTTATATAGCTCCATAAGGTCAACACTTATCCTCCGTTGCTCCAAGGAGAAAATTCCTGTTCCAGTAAGGCATGCTCCCCAATCCAGGCTGCATACCTGTAAATCTGCTCTACAACCTTTCAATGGCTTCCACGTCCTTCCTTTAGTGAGGTGACCAGATGTGAACACAGTACATTAAGTAGGGTCTGAAAAGGGTCCTATCTAGCTGCGACGGTACCTCTCGTCTCTTAAACACAATCCCAAGACTGTTGAAGGCGAAAGCACAGTATGCCTTCTTGACCACAGTCAACGAGCGCAGCTGCTTTGAGCGTCCTATCGACTCGGACCCCAGTATCCCTCTGCCAAGTCTTACCGATAATACCATATTTTCTCGTTATATTTGACCTAACAAAACGAACCACTTCACACATATCTGTGTTGAACTCCATCTGCCAATTCTCTGCCCAGTTTTCCATCGTATGAATCTCCGATAGTAACCTCTGACAGCCCTGCACACTATCCACAATTTGTCACCACGAACCAATTTTTCATAAGAAAATTTACTAATCCATCCGCCCAGTACACCATCCAGGATATTTATAAAAATCACGAAGAATAAGGGTCCCAGAACAGATCACTGAGGCCTACCACTGATCACTGACATACACGCAGTATATGACCCCTCTGCAACCATTTTTTTCCCTTCTGTGAGCAAGCCAGTTGTGGATCCACAAAGCAAAGCCCCCTTGGATCCAATGCCTCCATACTTTCTCAAAAAGCCTTGCATGGGGTACCTTATTAAATACCTTGATGAAATCCATATACACTACATCTACTGTTCTTCCTTCACCTTCATGTTTAGTCATATCCTCAAAAAATCCAATCTCGTAAGGCATAACCTGCCCTTGTCAAAGCCATACTGACCATTCCTAATCATATTATACCTATCCAACTGTTCATAAATCCTGCATCTCACGATCGTCTTCTTCAACGTACCAACTACCGAAATAAGACTCACTGACTTGTAATTTCCTGAGGTATCTCCACTCCCTTTCGTGAATAAAGTAACAACATCTGCAAACCGCCAATCCTCCGGAACCTCTGCCTTCCCGATTGACGATGCAAAGATCACCGTCAGAGGCTCAGCAATCTCCTCCCTCGCCTCCAGCAGTTACCTGGGGTACATGCCACCCGGTCTCGATGACCTATCCAACTTGATGTTTACAATAGCTCCAGAACATCCTGTTCTTAATATGTAGATGCTCAAGCATCTGCAGTTTGCTTCAAGTCATCACTACAGACACCAAGATTCTTTTCTATGGTGAATACTGAAGTAAATAATTCATTATGTACCTCTGTTATTTCGCTGGATCCATACATACTTTCCCATTGTCACATGTGATAGGTCATATTCTTTCACATTCTATCCTCTTGCTGTTCACGTACTGGTAGAAAGCCTTGGGGTTTTCTAGCATGCTGCCCACCAAGGCCTTCTCATGATCCCTTCTGGCTCTCCTAATTTCCTTCTTAAGCTCCTTCCTGTTAGTCGTATAATCGACGAGATCCCTAACATTACCTATCTCTCTGAACATTTTGTAAGCTTTTTGTATTTTGTCTTGACTGGCTTTACTACAGCCTTTGCACACTACGGTTCCTGTACCCCACCATAACTCCCCTGTCTCATTGGAACGTACCTTTGCAGAAGGGGACAAAGTTATACCCTGAACATTTGCCACATTCCTGCCATATATTTCCCTAAAACAATCTGTTCCAAATTCAAGCTTCGAATCTCGTCTCTGATAGCCACACAATTCCTCTTACACCATTTAAGCACTTTTCTAACTTGTCTGTTCCTATCTCTCTGCATTGCTATTTACAGTTTGTAGATTAGATTATGAGGACACTCCGCCCTCGTTTATTGTCATTTAGTAATGCATGCATTAAGAAATGCATTCCTCCAGTATGATATCACAGAAACACAAGACAGACCAAGACTAACTGACAAAAACCACATAATTACAACATAAAGTTACAACAGTGCAAAGCAAAACCATAATTTGATACGGGCAGACTATGGACACGGTAGAAAAAATAACTCTCAAAGTCCTCGATAGCCATTCATCTCACGTAAACGGTCGAAGGAAGAAAAACTCTTCCTGCCATGAACCTCCAGCACTGCAAAACTTCCAGCTGCAGCCTCTGGAAGCATCCGACCACAGCCAAATCTGAGTCCGGCCGAAAAACTTCGAGCCTCCAACCAGCTCTCCGACACTGAGCACTATCTTTAACGAGTGCTTCGACCTCGGCCCCGGCCGCCAAGCAACAGGCAAAGCCGAGGATTCGGGGCCTTCCTGTCTGGAGATTTTTCCTTCGCACAGTAGCAGCGGCAGCGAAACAGACATGTCAGAAGTTTCACCAGATGATCCTCCGTGTTTCTGACGTCCGTCCCCATCAAATCAGGATTGTGCACGGCATCTGACTTAACAGATAACAGATGTTCATTCCTGAAGTGGCCGCCGCGCTGTCGTCGCAGTCCCATCTTCTCTATTGTAAAGGAAATAGAATTCTGATCATATCTCCAAAATGCTCTCCCGCAGAGAGACTTGATACCGGAGCAGGCCCATTTAGCAATACCGAACCGAGTACAGTCTCCCCTCTTGTAGGTTTATCTGCATATTTTGTCAAGAAACCTTCATGAACACAAGTACCAAACCTTACCCATCTAAACCCCCGCTCTGGGCAGATTGCAATCGATATTTGGGAAACTAAAATCTCCCATCAGGACAACGCTGTTATTATTACACCTTTTCAAGATCTCCTTCCCCTATCTCCGTCTCGTTATCCCTGTTACTATTCGGCCTATCAAAACACCCAGTAAAGATATTCACCAATCCTTTTCCTCACCTCCATCCACAGAGACTCCGTAGCTGTCTCTATTTGTGAGCCAACCTCCTCTTCTTCAGTCTCTTCAGTTCAGGTTCCGCCCCTCAACAATTCTAGTCGAAATTCTCCCCATTAACCTTGGCAAATCCCCACACCAGGATATTTGTCCTCCTTGGATTCAAGTGTAAACCGTCCTGTTTGTTCAGGTCCCACCTATCCCAAAGAAGGTCTCAATGATCCAGAAATCTGATTCCTTGTCCCCTACCCCAAATATTCAGCCACGCATTTATCGTCCACCTCATTCTACTCCTGTACTCACTGTCGCATGGGAGAGGCAGTAATCCCGAGATTACTACCTTTATGCCCCTGCATCTCAATTACATCCCCACACACTGTATTCTTTAATCGAAACCTCTTCCCTTTTGCTAAGTATGTCATTGGTAGCAGTATGTACCACGACCTCCGGCTGTTCTCCCTCCATTCTCTTGGACACGTTCTGAAACATCCCGGACACAGGTCGACAAACTACCATCCGAGTTTCTTTCCTGCGTCCACAGAATCGCCATTCCGACCCCTGACTATAGGGCCCCTAATCATTAATGCCTTCCCGTTCCTTTCCCTATCTTTCTGAGCTACAGAGCCGGTCTCTGTGCCAGAAGCACGGACACTGTTGTATCCCCCCGGTAGGCGCCCCCCCCCCCCAGCAGTAATCAGACATGAGTACTTATTGTGAAAAGGTACCACAATAGGAGTACTCTCTGGTACCTGACTCTACATCTTTCCTCTCCTGACTGTGCCCACTTGTCTGTCTTCCGTGGCCCCGGTGTGACCACCTGTCTATAACACCATTCTATCGACCCCTCGCCCTCCCTGACCATGCTAAGTTCATCGAGCTGCAGCTCAACACACCGGGCCCAGATATGGCTGTCCGGGCGGCTTGGAGACTCCAGGACCTCCCACATCTGACACCGAGCACAGAAAACAGGCCTCAGACACTTACGTCCTTTCCGCAAATAACTCAGGCACACCTATCTCACCGTTGCAGACTTTGACATTGTAGGATGTAGCGGCCATCACTGAATCGTGGCTGATGGTTGTTCGCATTTTGGATCTGAATGTCCAAGGCTACGCGTTGTATCGGAGGAATGGGAATGCCTTTCGATTGGATGCCGTGACTCTGCAGGTAAATAATGGCATCAGCTCAGTAAAAAAAAAAACATGTAACTTAGGATCGTAAGCTCTGGAATCATTGTGGGTTGTGTTAAGAAACGGTCAGTGTAAAAGGATCCTTGTGGAAGACTTTTGCAGGCCTCCCGAAAGTTGCTGGAATCCAGACCGCAGATTTCAAACTGAAATATACGTGCATAAGAATCGATGTTTTGACAGACATGGGATTGTTCTACATGCGGCTCGAGTTGGCTGGCTTATTTTTGCAGTTATTCCTAAAGCGGACTTGGGATCAGCTTTACTGGATTGGGTGATCTGAAATGAATCAGAAGTGATTAGGGAGCAGATGATAAATGAACCTTTACCATATCCTCCCTCATCCGTTCCGACCTTTAGGAAACAGTGATCACAATATAGTTGAGATCACTTTCAAATATGATTGGGAATATTAAAGTCTGACGCCGCAGTATTTCAGTGGAGTAAAGGAAGTTGTAGTAGTATGAGCAAGGTCTTGGCCAAAGGTCTTGAAGGACACACTGTCAGAATTGTCTGCAAGGCAGATATGCGGCAGGATTCTGGTAAAACAGGGGGACGTGCAGAATACATGGATTCGAAAAGTATTTATTTATTTTCAATTTATTTATAACCGTATAATCATATAACAAACACAGCACGGAAACAGGCCATCTCGGCCCTCCTAGTCCGTGCCGAACTCTTAATCTCACCTAATCCCACCTACCCGCACTCAGCCCATAACCCTCCACTCCTTTCCTGTCCATATACCTATCCAATCTTACCTTAAATGACACAACTGAACTGGCCTCTACTACTTCTACAGGAAGCTCATTCCACACAGCTATCACTCTCTGAGTAAAGAAATACCCCCTCGTGTTTCCCTTAAACTTTTGCCCCCTAATTCTCAAATCATGTCCTCTCGTTTGAATCTCCCCTACTCTCAATGGAAACAGCCTATTCACGGCAACTCTATCTATCCCTCTCAAAATTTTAAATACCTCGATCAAATCCCACCTCAACCTTCTACGCTCCAATGAATAGAGACCTAACTTGTTCTACCTTTCTCTGTAACTTAAGTGCTGAAACCCAGGTAACATCCTAGTAAATCGTCTCTGCACTCTCTCTAATTTATTGATATTTATGTATTTACTTACTTACTTATTCACTCACTCATTTATTTATTTATCCATCTGTTTGTTTGTTTATTTATTTATTTATTCATTCATTTATTTATTGTATGAGCAAATAAATACTCCAATGACAAATTAGCACAATCGTGACAAAACGTAAAAGCAAAAGAGAGGGCAAATGTAAAGAAAAACAAAAAAAGCTGATGGGAAATTAAGAGAAAATGTACACAGAGCAACTAACAGAATCATTGGAATGGTAAGGGTGAAATATGAAACGAACTAGTGAAGAATATCAAAGTGGGTCCTGAAATCATTTTCAAGTACAGGAAAATCAAATAGAAACGAGGCGTAGATAGGACCGCTAGAAAATGAGGCAGGAAATATAAAAACGCGGGACATGAAGACGGCTGTTAAACGAAATGAGTATTTTGCATCAGTTGTCCCTGTGGTAGATACTGACAGTTTGTCTGATATTGTAGTGTGTGAAGGAACATAAGTGGGTGCAGTTATTCTTACAAAGGAGAAGGTGTTCAAAAGGCTGGAAGACCAAAGACTACATAAGTCAACCGGACTAGATGAACTCCACATTAGGGTTCTTAAAGAGTGAGCGGTAGAGATTGTGGAGGCATTAGCAATGATGTTTTTTAAAATCATTGGATTCTTGCATGATGCCAGAGGACAGAAAAAACTGCAAATGTAACTTCACTCTTTAGGAAAGGAGAAAGATAACAGAAAGGGAGTTATGTACCTGGTAGCCTGAACTTCGCGTTTCGGAAGATGTTGGATTCAATTGTTCAGGATAAGGTAACAGAGGACAAGCGAGGAGAGAGCAGGTTCATCTGCTGTCTCTCTCAATGTCTTAAGCAGATATCACCAGGCCCAGGGCACTTACCTATCTCAGAAATTTATTAAAGTTTTGAGTGACGAAATTGCTGTATTTCCTTGAGGAGAATAAACGTGGAATAGATAAAGGGGGGTACAGTAGATGTTGTGTATTTGGCAGTTCCAAACACGTTTGACAAGGTGCCACACATGAGGTTGCGTACCATATTAAAAGTCCATGGTATTACAAGAAATACCATGATCATTGATTGAACGGTAGGAGCGAGCGAGTGGGAATAAAAGGATCCGTTTCTAGTTGGCTGTCTGTGAGGAGTAGTGTATGGACAACCTTTTTGCACTATGTCAATGATATAGATGCTCCAAGTTTGCAGATACTCCAAATACTGGTGCAGGGGCAGGTACTGTTGAGCAAAGACGTATTTTGCAGAGGACCTCAGGCAGATTAGGAGAATTGGCAAGGAAGTGGTAACTAAAAGTACAACAGTAAATGCATGTGCATACGCTTCGGTAGTGGAAAGAACTGTGCTAATTATTTGCTAATCTTGGAGAACATTCACCAAATTGTGGTGCAAAGGGAATTCGGAGTATTTGTGGGAACACCGAAATTGTAAACAAGCAGGTAGAGTCGGAGTTAAGGAAGAAAATTGTAATGGTGACATTCATTTCAAGAGGTCTAGGACACAAGAACAGTGACGCGATGCTGAAGATTTACAAGTCGGTGCTGAAGCTCGAGAGTCGGAATTGTGAACAAACACGATTCCAGGGATGAAAGGGTTACATATTAGTACTGTTTGGGGTTATGGGTCAGTACTCGCTGGAGCTTCAGAAAATGAGGTGGGATCTCATTTCATCCTTTCGAGTGTTGAAAAGCCTAGGCAGAGTGGATGTGGAAAGGATCTTTCCCAAGGTTTCTGTGTCTGAGACAAGAGAGCTGAGTCTCAGAATAGAAATGCGTCCATTTAAAACAGAGAAGCGGAGAACTTTCTCTCGCCAGAGGGTGGTGAATTTGTGGAATTGTTTACCCCACACTGCTGTGGAGGCCATGTCCCTGGGGTTATTTAAGGCTGAGATTTATTGGTAAACACACAGTACACTGCAGATGCTGTGGTTAAAGCAACACGTACAACAAGCTGCACAAACTCAGCAGGTCGGACAACATCTGTGGAAACCAGCAGTCAACGTTTCGGGCCGAGACCCTTCGTCAGGACAGAAGAGGGAAGGGGCAAGGGCCCTGAAGAGAAGGTGGGGGGAGGGCTGGGAAGGAGGTTTGTAGGTGCCAGGTGAAAAACCAATCAGAGGAAAGATCTAAGAGTTTGTAGGGGATGCAGGGAGGGGGTAGGCAGGAAAGGTAAAGAAGGAGTGTAAGGGGAAAGCAATGTGTAGTAGAAGAAGTCAGAATCATAAGAAAGGTGAGAGGCAGCTGGAAGAGGAGGCAGAATGAAACTTGGATGGGTGAAAGGTGAGGGAGGAAATTACCGGAAGTTGGAGAATTCGATGTTCATGCTAAGGGGCTGGATATGAGACGGTATATGAGGTGTTGCTCCTCTAATCTGAATTTGATCTCATCATGGCGTTAGAGGAGGCCATGTATGGACATATCCGAAAGAGAGTGTGAAGCAGAGTTGAAATGGGTGGCAACCGGGAGATCCTGTCTGTTGTTGCGGACGGAGTGGATGTGCTCGACGAAGCGATCCCCCAAACTGTCTTGGGTCTTGCCGATTAGAGGAGGCCTCACCGGGAGCACCGGATGCAATAGATGACCCCAACAGACAACAGACTCACAAGGTTGGGAAGAGGTGTAGTCGAGATAGTTATGAGAGTCAGTGAGTTTATAGAAGATGTCAATAGACAGTCTGTCTCCAGAGGTGGAGACCAAGATATCGAGAAAGGGGAGAGAAGTGTCCGAGATGGACCAAGTGAATTTGAGGGCTGGGTGAAAGTTAGAGGCAAAGTCGATGAAATTGACGAGCTCAGCATGGCTGCGGGAAGCAGCAACAATGCAGTCGTCAATGTAGCGAAGGAAAAGTTTGGGAGCAGTGTCAGTATAGATTTGGAATATAGACTGTTCCAGATAACGCACGAAGAGGCAGGCATAGCTGGGGCCCATGCGATTGCCCATAGCTGCACAATTGGTCTGAAGAAAGTGGGAAGAGGCAAAAGGGAAGTTATTAAGTGTGAGTGCCAGTTCTGCCAACCAGAGGAGTGTGGTGGTGCTACAGAACTGGTGAGGTCTATTGTCATGAAAGTAGCGGATGCTTCTTGATGAGGAATGGAAGTGTATAAACATTGGACATCCATAGTGAAAATGAAGCGGTCGACACCGGGGAACTGGAAGTTATTGAATAAGTGGAGTGCATGGGATGTACCCTGGATGTAGGTGTGGAGGGACTGAACTATGGCTGACAAAATGGAGTCGAGGCAGGTAGATACAAGTTGTTGATTGGAGTCAGCATTAAACGTTATGGGGAGAACGCCGGGGATGGGCGGTGAGGAAGCGAAGTAAAGGATCAGCTACGGTTGAGCAGACACAATCGGCCAAATGGCCTAATTCTGGTCCTATACGGTATGGTCCTATGTCCCGGTGGTCTTAAAACGGTGAGAGGAACCTTGATTAGTTACAAGTGCCGTTGAGGTGCAGGGATCTGTTTGAAAATAAGTAGAGAGGAAACGGACATTGCTGCTGATAAGTCTGAATGAATCGTTTCGGCCCGCAAAGTCGAGCCCTTATTCATGTCAAGAGATGCTGTTTAGATGTTCGGTCAAGCGTTCTGTTCAGCTGGTAACCTGTTTGGGTTACAGTTGAAGATAATGAACGCGTGTGATCGAATTGTTACGGGAGATTTCGGGATAGCTTTTCTTGGCGGGGGACACCAAGGTAGTTTTTTTTTCGGTTCGGCGGGAGATGAGGAAGGAAGAAGGTGGGAGATGACGAAAGAAGACGCCGGGAGAACAGATCATAGGATTTATTCGAGTGGGAGACCCGTTTGTTCGAGATGGATTGCGAGCGACGTTCGTGGGGTGGTGTGTGCTTTCACATTGTCCAAGGGACCAGCACGCGAGTGATAAGGAAGTTCAAGATTTGCTCCAGATTTTGCATATTTGACTGTTTAGTTAAAATGGGCTTTCTTCTTTTTGTTTCTCATTACTGACCCCTGAGTTAAGTTAAGATTCATAAATATAATCTTTTTAACCGTTTGCTGTCTGTTATTTCATGGAACTAATTTGTAGCATGTTTGCAAATTACACAGCAAAAAACTAAACGGGCGGGTAAACCGGGTCGGAGTTCTACTTTAATAGGTCCTGTAATTAACCCAGACCTTCAATTTGCACTATGCAAATTTGTAGGCATAAGGGCACACCCAACAACTCGTATATAGTTTACCTCACTAGTGTCAGCCTCATCAATAAATTTTAGTACACGGTCTAACATAAGTGATTCAGAAGCTCCAGTATCACTAAGGATTTTTTTTTTGGCAACTGAGTATCTGAGTCCACATTTAAGGATACAACTTCTTCGGTTATAAAATGACGATATCCCCTCTTAATTTGGTCAGGCTTTGACAAAGCTTCATTTATATTTCTTGAGCTGGTGGATTTACAGGTCTTTCAATATTTGCACACAAGCATCTGGGACTGCTTCAGATACCAATGCACAGAACAGAGAGACAAAACAAATCGGGTGCTTCACTTTTGCCATTCAGGTTGATAATTAAACAATCTCTTAAACGCATAAAGAAGATATCCCGGACGAGCCCCCATTTTTAATTTGTGGCCGGCGACAATGAATAGAAAATTGAATCAGCTGTTATCAAAAAACATAAACATTAATTAAACTCTGCTCAAAATATTGAAAAGTAAACAAACGACTAACTTGAATGGTAATTAACTGCTATATGGCAATTTAACAAACAACCAGACTCTGGAATATTTCTTAAAGTCTTATTTTCAAACACATGGTAAATTCGAAAGTCCAAGTCCAAGTGATTTATACAGTCAGTAAGTAGAGATTTTACTGCCACAATTTCTCCGAAGAAGCTGCGGTTCTATTAAACAGTCGGCAGATGCCTTGTCCAAAGGATTCACGGCGAAGTAAATAAAACGGATTAAATGAACTGACCTTTTTGCTGCTGGAAAGTGAAGACTGCACAATTCTTCCTGATCTTGCAGGGGCTATGTCAGCTGCAGATTGCTATTTCTGAACGAAAAATCCTTAAGGTCGATGCTTCATAAAACCGCCGAAAGACACCAACTTAACTCAAAGATGCAACAATCTACAACCGGCAGCAATTGGCAAAACTGCCGGCACAACGGTTTTTCCTTAAAATAGAAAGCAGAAGCTCCACCTTAATAACGAAACTGTGTCCGGAGACGAATACGCGGCAAAAATAAATAACGATCTACCCCGAACTAACTGCGTAACAGCAGGGGTTTCCACTAATTTACCTGTTGGAACATAACATCATGTGACCACACGCTTGCGGGAAAATTACATCATGTGACCTCACACTGACGGGAAAATCACATCAACAACCATCACAAGACAATCACATCATGTTGACAGAATTCTCAATCACATAATGGTCATAACACAGTCAAAAATACCCACGGTGTATGGAACACCTCCCTGCCAAAAAAAAAGGAAATATTTGCTCTTTTATGAACAACATTTTAGCTACTGTTTAAAAATAAAATAGAAATTTATATGATCTATAACATAGAATTTTCATACGACAACTTGCAAACTAATATACAGTAGGAATGTTACAAATGTAAAAATACTACTCCTTAAAAAAAATTACATTGTGCATTCAACATCTGGATAGACAGTCAGCAATCATTTCATCTTTTCCTTTGATATGAGTTATCAAAATACTATACTCCTGTAACATCAAACTATGTAGCTGAAATGGAGTTTGATCTATCTCGTTAATCATATTCCTTCACCAAGCCCGGACCTACAACATAACCAAGGTGAGTGACAATGTTATGACCGATTCACTTTTAGCTAAGTTAACAGGTAAGGTAGATTTTGAAAGCCTTTCAACTAGTTTCTCCACCGCAGTAATATTTGATTCCCAAGTATCGTTTCCTGTAACAAAAGCAACCATATAGGGACCTGTATCTTTTAACCCATCAATATTTTCCAGAGTTGTTCAGTCTGGTAATCTGGCAGAAATAACATAACAATTAAAACTTAGTTTCAGATGAATCATCCATTAACTTCCCAGTGGGTTCGGACTCACTCTTATTAAGCTCAACAGTCACAGTATCGCACTGTTTTATCCTAATATGGTTTTATCAAATATATATGACAAAGCTGTGTATATTTTCTTCGATCTGGAGTTTTTGTCACATAATGCACATCATTAATGTCAGATATAATCTGAAAAGGACCATGAAATTCAGCTTGTAAACCAACTCCTTATCTGCAGGATGAAATTAACTCATTCTAGATTCCTTATCACTCCAGGTTTTGAATTTTCGCCTGAGCCGATTTTAAATTCTCCCTGGATAAACTACAAGCTTTACGCAATTTATCCTTACATTTCAAAACAAAACCCAGCAAATTAGTCTGTACCACTTTCTGAATCCATTTTTCTTTTAATAAGGTCAAAGATCCTTTAACTCTATTCCCAAACACAAGTTCAAAATGACTAAAACCTAAGGAATCCTGAACTGACTCTCGTTCTGCAAATAAAAGTAAATATACGCCCTCATCCCAATCCTTTTCATTTTCCACACAATGCATCCTAATCATGGTTCTGAGAGTAGGCTGGAACCTCTCCAAGGTTCCTTGCCATTCTGGATGTTATGAAGACGAGATAAACTGTTTAGCTCCCGGTTTATATACTATCTGCTTGGAACAATCCAGACGTAAAATTACTTCCTTGATCAGATTGTATTTCCGTCGGAAACACAAAATAAGTAAAATAATAATAATAATAATAATAATAATAATAATAATAATAATAATAATAATAATAATAATAATAATAATAATAATAATAATAATAATATGAGTATTTATTATAGTTTTAGCCGTTATATTCCTGAGTGGTATTGCCTCGGGAATCCCAGACGCTGTGCAAGTGAGGGTCAGGAAATATTGATAGCCAGTTTTAGTTTTTTGGCAATGGGCATACAGAATCTACAATAATTTTGGAAAACGGTTCACTAAATGCAGGAATAGGTTGCAGTGGGGCCAGTGGAATAGCTTGTTTAGGTTTGCACACAATCCGTTAAGTATGACATGTCCGGCAAAATGTCGCCACATCTCTTCTCAAACGAGGCTAGCAAAAATGTTTAGTAACTTTGTTCACAGTTTTCTTCACACCTTGATGTCCAGCCAAGGGCATACGATCAGCCGAATTTAAAATCTGATTTCGATAAACTTTAGTAACTATTACCTGTTAAATAACTTCCCAATTTTCAGTTCCAGGAATGGTAGGAGATCTCCAGTTCCTCATTAACATTCCACTCTTAAAATGATATCCCACTGGCACATTATCAATTTCGCTATCTGCAAGAGTTGCTCTTTTAATGTGATAATCTCAGGTTCTCTACTCTGCTCTGCTATCATCTCCTTCCGAGACAGTGACAGATTTTCCTGGTCCGATTTATTTCAAGAGTTTTGATCAAACAATGAACTTAAGTAAGTTTCTGGCTCATCCTCAAAATCCGAATCCCGAGTTGAACAGTTATGGTTAGTAGATCCATCCTCCTCAGCCATCTTTGTTTTTTCCCCAATGCTCGGGTTACAACATAGGAGGAAGCCGTGTTGAACCTATCTTTGTTTAATTGGAGATAGGCTTAATCGTCAAAATTAGTTCAAGAGAAAACGTGTCCATCTGCTAATTCATTCCCTCAGAATAGAGAAACATCGTTCACCGGTAAACTGGGTTGTAGGCATACTTTAATGGGTCATGTAACTAACCCTGACCTTTAATTTACACTATTCAAATGCACAGTGTACACTCCCAATACCTGGTATATAGTTTACCTTACTAGTGTCAGCCTCATCACTAAATTTTAGAACACTGTCCAACGTAAGTGCCCGAGAATTTCCAGTATCTCTAAGGATTTTTAGTTGCACCGGAGTGGATCCCTCGTTTAAGGATGCAAATCCTTCTGTTATAAAAAAAGATCATATCCCCTCTGAACTTTATCGGACCTTGTGAAAGCTTCATCTGTATTTCTCGAACCCTGTGGATTTACAGGTTTTTCAATAATTGAACGCAAGCAGCTGGGACTGCCAACTTCTCATTTTTCTTCAGTCGGAAACAGTTAGCTATTACGTCGGCAGGGTTCTTAGTAAAATACAAATAGGACCAAATTTTCTTGCCATCACATGTTTCCCATCTTCATTATCTTTCTCCCTAACTTCTGATTTAATTTCAAGTTTACCTCGATACTGTGTACAATTTTTCCTGTTAAACGTTCTACCCTGAGCAAATTTATACTTACAGATTAAAGCATACTCATCTGCTAATTTACCAGACTCCTGAAATGAAGCAGTGATCCTCTTATCAAGTATGCTCTTACTTCAACAGGAATCCAGCTTTTAAATTCCTTCATTAAAATCAACTCTTTTAATTTTTCATATTTCCCATTCACATTTTTAGAGGAAACCCATCTGTCAAAACACACAGATTTATCGTAGGCAGATTCCACCTAAGGTTTTACACGGAATTCTTCAAATTTCTGAACCTTTCATTATAAGCTTCTGGAATCAGTTCGTACGCTGTCAGGATATACTGTTTCACATTATCATAATCCAGTGCTTGCTCAGCAGTTAAAACTGTACAGACTTGTTGTGCTTTACATTTAATTACACTTCATAACATCACTCGCCATGTATCTTTCGGCCACTGTGTAATCTGAGCAGCAGTTTGAAAATGCTGAAAATATTCATCTATTTATGCCTCATTGAATGCACGAGCCAATATAACCTCCCGACTAGCAACAAACTGTTTCCTAGAACCTTTCGCCTTATGTTCGTAACTCAATTTCTCTATCGTTAGCTCAAACTCACTCTTTCTGTCTGTTCACTAGCTTCAAATTCTTTCCTTTTACATTCATTTTCAAATCGACATCATTCCGTGCCCGATTTACATTGCTATAACATCATTAGTTCGATATGTAACTGCATCTCCAGATTACCTATTGGAAACCTATTGAACATTTTTTCACCCAAACCACACGACTCTGCATAGTGTGAAGCGTTTTGCCCTGAATTACTGCTATTGTTATAACCTTCAAAATTTCTTTAAGGTCTAAAATTCTAGCATTCTCGAATGAATCACCATATTTTGACTCCACAAATATCTCCGGGATGGCTATGTCAGAAAGCTGTCAATATTCATTGCTGTCAAATAGCACCCACAGACTAATAAAACAAAAAAATCGGGTATTTCATTTTTCCAAAATCAGATTATTAATTGTACAATCACTTATACACTTTAAAAAATCCCGAACGAGCCCCCAATTTATATTATGTGACCTGCAGCAATGAATATAGAATTCAGTCAGATTTTATTTTAAAAAATTACAAAAGTATAAAATCTACAACATACTCCATATAGATAGATTTCTCATACGGCACATTACTAACCAATATATATTAGGAATGCAGCATTTTTTAAAAATACCACTCCGTAAAGAAATTGTATATTGAACATCTAGTTAGACAGTCAGCAGTCACATTGTCTTTTCCATTAATGTGAGTTATTAAAATATTTTACTCCTGTACCATCAATATCTGTTGCTGAATTAGAGTTTGATGAAATTCCATAACAATTTTCCTTAATGCTGCCGGGCTTATGTTAAGCCCGGAGCTTCAACATAACCAAGGTCGGTCACAGTGGCATGATCAAATTGACTTTTAATTCACAAGTTAATAGTTTAGTTAGCTTTTGAAAGCCTTTGAAATTTCCTTCAAATACTCCACCGCAGTAGTATGTAATAGAGAATAATAGAGAACAATAGAGAACCCCTACAGCGCATCTTCAACATGAGCCTGGAGAAGAGAAGAGTGCCCAGACAGTGGAAAGCATCCTGTGTTGTTTCGGTACCGAAGAAACCACAACCAAAGGAGTTGAATGACTTCAGACCTGTTGCCTTGACGTCGCACGTGATGAAGACCATGGTGTGGCTGATAATACAGAATCTGAGGACACAAACCAGGCACGCCCGGGATCCTCTTCAGTTTGCCTATCAGAAGAAGGTTGGAGTGGAGGATGCTATCACGTATTTGCTGCACAAATCCCTCACTCACCTGGATGGGGTCAGTGGTGCTGTGAGGATTACATTCCTGGACTTCTCTAGTGCCTTTAACACCATCCAGCCCAGGATCTTAAGGCACAAACTAACGGAGATGGGAGTAGACTCTCACCTGGTGGCTTGGATAGTGGACTACTTGACAGATAGACCTCAGTATGTGCGGTTGGGAGACTGTAGGTCTGACACGGCGGTCAGCAGCACAGGAGCGCCGGAGGGGACCGTGCTCTCTCCCGTCCTGTTCACCCTGTATACATCAGACTTCCAATATAACTCGGAGTACTGCCATGTGCAGAAGTTCGCTGATGACACGGCCATAGTGGGGTGTGTCAGGAATGGACAGGAGAAATAGTATAGGAAACTGATACAGGACTTTGTGATATGGTGCAACTCAAACTACCTGCGTCTCAATATCTCAAAGACCAAGGAGATGGTGGTGGACTTTAGGAGATCTAGGCCTCATATGGAGCCAGTGATCATTAATGGAGAATGTGTGGAGCAGGTTAAGACCTACAACTATCTGGGAGTGCAGTTAGACGAAAAGCTAGACTGGACTGCCAACACAGATGCCTTGTGCAGGAAGGCACAGAGTCGACTGTACTTACTTAGAAGGTTGGCGTCATTCAATGTTTGCAGTGAGATGCTGAAGATGTTCAAAAGGTCAGTTGTGGAGAGCGCCCTCTTCTTTGAGGTGGCGTGTTGAGGAGGCAGCATTAAGAAGAGGGACGCATCACGTCTTAATAAGCAGGTAAGGAAGGCGGGCTCTGTCGTGGGCACAGAACTGGTGAGTATAGCATCGGTAGCAGAGCGAAGGGCGCTGAGTAGGCTACGGTCAATCATGGAAAACCCTGAACATCCTCTGCATAGCACCATCCAGAGACAGAGAAGCAGCTTCAGTGGCAGGTTGCTATCGATGCAATGCTCCTCAGACAGGATGAAGAGATCATTACTCCCCAATGCCATTCGGCTTTACAATTCAACCGCAAGGGGTAAGATATGTTAAAGTGCCGGGTTAGGATTGAGCTTAAGTTACCATTCAAAGTATTTTAGAAAACTATTTAAGAACTTTTTAAAAGCTATTTATTAATGCTTTTTGAGAGTGTGATTTTAGATGCATATCATATTATACTGAGTTAAGTATTGTATGCAATTAGTTTTGCTACAATAAGTGTATGGGACATTGGAAAAAATGTTGAATTTCCCCATGGGGATGAATAAAGTATCTATCTATCTATCTATCTATCTATCGATCAACATGTGCTTCCCGAATATCACTTGCTTTAACTAAAGCAAAAATAAAGACATCTGTAACTTTTAACAAATAAATCATATAATGAATCAGCCGCTGGAAATTACATGGGACATCCTTTATCCCAAAAGGAAGAGTATTATATTCATTTAATCCAGATGAGGTAACAAATGCAGAAATCTCTCTACCTCTATCCGTCAATGGAACTCACCAATAACCTTTCAACAAATCAATCCTTGTAAGGAACTTGGCTTGTCCGACTTTGTCCACACAATTAACCACTCTAGGGATAGGGTACTCATGTGTTTCTGTTACAGCGTTCACCTTCCTGTAATCAGTGCAAAACTGATTACTACTGCCTGACGTAAGCAACGTAAGACAAGCTGAACTACAACTCGAATTAGAAGGTCTAATAATATTATTCTTCAGCCTATATTTAATTTCTTGCTCAGCAAGTTCACATTTTGCCCTGTTCATCCGATATGGATATTCCTTTATGGGTTTGGCATCTACATCAGGTGAAACTACTGTGGATCTTTTAGGAACGTCCCGAAAAAAAATCCCTTTACTTTTAAAGTAACTGCTTAATCTGCTGTCTCTTCTCTGACTGTAAATGAGCTAATTTCTCAACAATATTTTCCAGAATTATTGAGTTTGGTAATCTGGCAGAAATAATATTGGGTTCAAAATGAGTTTCAAATGAATCCTCCGTTAACTTCCCAGTGCGATCAGTCCAATTTCTGGTAGTTCTCCCCACCTCCCCCTCCCCTTATCCCAGGTCCCTCTCTGCCTCTCTCCCCTTTCAACTTTCTGTTCCTTTATCTCGCCGGTTCTTTCATGCTTATCCCCTCCCCCCTTTATCTTTCCTCTGATTGGTTATCCACCTGGCGCCTCTAGCCCTTTCCCCTCCCCTACCTGTATTACTGGGCTTCGGCCCTCTTTCCCACCACCCCCCCTCATTCCTGATGGACGGGCTCGGCCCGAAAAGTTGGCTGCCCTTTTTCACCGATGCTGCCTGAACTGCTGAGTTCTTCCAGCGTTGTGTACGTATTCGTTGATCCACATCATCTGCAGTTGCATTTTTGTGTTTTCATTCTTAACCGCAGCAATCACTGTCGCGGACTGTTTCTCATAATACAGTTTTATCATATTTATATGACAAAGCTTTGTTGACTTTCTTCGTTCTGGAGTTCTTATCACATACTCCACATCATTACCATTAGATATACTCTAATAAGGATCATGAAATTTCGCTTGGAAATGCTTCCATTGCACCGGGAAAAGAATTAACACCTTATCTCCACTCTGAAATGACCTCATTTTTAGCTTTCTTATCATACCAGGTTTATATTTTCTCCTGAGCCGATTTAAAATTTTCCCTGCCTAAGCTACAAGCTTTGTGCAATTTATCCTTCTGTTTCAAAACATAATCCAGCAGATTTGTTTGGACCTCTTTTCTAATCCATTTTTAAAGAAGGTCAAAGTCCCCATAACTCTATACACAAAGACAAGTGCAATGGACTAAAACCTAAGGAATTCTGCACTGACTCCAATACTGCAAATAAATGTAAATGTATACACTCATCCGAATCTTTTTCACTTTCCACGGAACACGTCCTAATCATGGTTTTAAGGCTAGAATGGAACCTCTCCAAGGCTCCTTGCGATTCTGCATGTTATGCAGACGAGGTAAACTTTTTAGCTCCCAGTTTGTAAACTACCTGCTGGAACAATCCAGCCATAAAAATACTACCGTGTACAGATTGTATTTCCTCCGGCAACATAAATAATTAGAAAATGTTATAAGAGAATTTATTACAGTTTTACTCGTTAGATTCTTCAATGGTATTTCCTCTGGAAATCTAGACGCTGTGCACATGAGGATCAGCAAATACTGATGGCCTGTTTTAGTTTTTGGCAATGGACCTACACAATCTACAATAATTTTGGAGAACGGTTAACTGAATTTAGGAATAGGTTGCAGTGGGATATTGGAATAATTCGATTAGATTTACACACAAGCTGACAAGTATAACAAGTTCGGCAAAATGTCACCATATCCTTTCTCAAACCAGGCACGTAAAGATGTTTAGAATCCTTGTTCACAGTTTTCTTCACACATTGATGTCCACCCAAGGAAATACGGTGAGCCAAAGTTAAAATCTCTTTCTGATAAACGTTAGAAACTACTACCTTGTCAATAACTTCCCACTTCTCAGTTGCAGGAATTGTAGGTGATCTCTAGTTTCTCATAAAGACTCCACTTTTACAATTATATCGTACTGGCACCTTTTCAATTTCACTATCTGTAAGACTTGTTCTTTTAATGTGATAATCTGAGGGTCTCTACTCTGCTCTGCTATTATCTCCTTCATAGATAGAGACAAATCTTTATGGTCAGATTTACTGCAAGAGCTTTGATCAAAAAATGAAGTTAAGGCAGTTTCTGACTCATCCTCAAAGTTCGAATCCCGAGTTGAAAAGTTATGGGTAGCGGATCCATCCTGCTTCACCCATCCTCCTCATCCATATTTTTGGCCAAATCTCGGTTGTCAACACAGGTTGATCCATGTTAAAACCTATTTTTGATTCTGCAGAAATGGGCGTAATTGTCAGAAGCACTGCAGAAAAAAACTGATCCATCTGTTAAGACATTCCCTCAAAATACAGAAATTTCATTCACGGATAAACCGGGTTACAGTCCTACTTTAATATGTTCTGTAACTAACCCTGAGCTTAAAAGTACTCTATGCAAATGTACAGGCATAAGGGCACTCCCAACACATCATTTATAATTTACCTCATCGGAGTCAGCTTATTCGCTAAGGTATAGCACACTCTCTAACATGGGTGACTGAAAAGCTCCGGTATCCCTAAGGGATTTTATTGTCACCGGAGTGGACCCTCTTTCAAGGATACAAATCCTTCCGTTATAAAAACGATCATATCCACTCTTAACTTCGTCAGATTCAGACAAAGCTTCATTTGTATTTGTCGAACTCCGGGAATTTACAGGTTTTTCAATATTTTCACACAAGAATCTGGGACTGCCAGATTCTCCTTCTTCTTCTGTCTGAAACTGTTCGCTATTACGTGGGCAGGTTTCTTACTATAATTACGAATAGGACCAATTTGTCTTGCCTTCACATGTTTCCCTTCATCCTTACATTTCTCCCTAACTTCTGATTGAATTTCTGGTTTACTTTGATTCTCAGTGCTATTTTTCCTTTTAAACGTTCTACCCTAAGCAAAATTGTTCTTATGGATTAAAGCATACACAACTGCTAATTTAGCATTCTTCGGAAATGTAGCAGTGAATCTCTCATTAAGTATGCTCTTACTTCAACTGGGATGTACCTTTTTAAATTCATTCATTAAACTCAACTCTTTCAAGTGTTCATATTTCCCATTCACATTGTTAGAGGAAACCCATCTGTCAAATCACACAGATTTATCGTAGGCAGATTCCACGGTATTCCTCAAATTTCTGAATCTTTCTTTCTAAGCTTCTGGAACCAGTTCGTACGTTTCAGTATATGCTGATTTACATTATCATAATCCAGTGCTTGCTCAGCAGTTAAAGCTGAATAGACTTGTGGTGCTTAACATTTAATTACACTTTAGAACATCACTGACCATTTGTCTTTCGGCCGCTGTGAAATCAGAACAACCATTTAAAAATGCTTAAATATTTATCAGTTTATGCCTCTTTGAATGGAGTAGCCAATATAACCTCCCCACTCGCAACAAATTGCTTCTTAGAACAACACGCCTTATCCTCGGAACCCAATTTCTCAATTGTTAGCTCAAATTCCCTCTTTCTATCTGATTTCCTAGCTTCAAATTCTCCCCTTTTATTTTGATATTATAACCGACATCATTCCGTGTCCGCGTTACATTGTTCAATCTTCATTTGTTCCATATGTAGCAGCATCTCTAAATTAATTATTGGAAATATATCGAACACTTCTTCAACAAAATGATCGAACTCTACATGCTGTGACGCGTTTTTCCCTGAATTTCCGCCTTTGTTGCAACCTTCGAAATTCCATAAAGTCCAACCTTCTAGCAATCTCGGATGCATCATCCTATTTTGTCTTCGCTAATAACTCCGTATCTGGCTCTTCTAGAAAGTCCTCATTATCGATTGCTGCGAAATATCAAACTCACGCCATTGGCGAAAAAACAAATCATCGTGAATTTCACGTTTCCAAATCAGATTGATAAGTAAACATTCAAAGTCCAATTGTATTATCCCGGGCGAGCCCCCAATTTTATTGACTGTAGCCGGTAACAATGAATATAGAATTGAATCAGGATTTATAAACAAACATAAACATTTATGAAAAAGGAGAGAAAATTAAACAAACGACTAACTTAATCGGAAATTAACTGCTTTCTGGCAATTTAACAAACAGCCAAACTCTGGAATAGTTCTTAAAATCTTAAATTCAAACACCGTCTTAAAGAGATAAATTCAAAAGTCCAAGTGATTTATACAGTCAATAAGGAGAGACTTTATGCAGCAAATTCTCCAAAGACACTGACGAATCTGTTAATCACAGTCGAGAGATGTCTTGTCCAAAGTATTTACGACAAAGGAAATAAAACGACTTAAATGATCAGACCTTTCTGCTAGAGTATGAACGCTGCGCAAACCTTCCTGATCTTGCAGGGGTTAACTCAGCTGCAGATCACTATTCATGAATGAAGATTCAATAAGGTCGATCTTTCATAAAACCGCCAAACGACACCAACATTGCTCGATCCTTCTTGTTCCCATACTTCGGTAAAGTTCTCCATATCGACTGTAAAGATAAATCCAAGACGCAATAAACTACAACCGGCAGTGATGTCGAAATTACCGGTACAAAAGTTTTTCGTTACAGTAGAAAGAAGAAACTCCACTTTAAAAACGAAACTGCGTCCTGAGACGAATACCCGGCAAAACTAACTAATGATCTACACCGAACTAACTGCCTCACGCAGCGGTTTTCCCTTATTTACCTGATGGAGCATTACATCATGTGACCACACACCAGCGGGAAAATTACATCATGTGACCTCACACTGGAGGGAAAATAGAACACCCCAACATAAGAAGACAATTACATCTTGCTCACAAGATACTCAATTACATCATGATCATAATACAGTCTAAAGATACCAACGGGGTATGTAACACCTCCTTCCAGAAAAAAAAGGAAATTTTAGCTGTGTTATGAACAAAATTTTAACAACTATTTACAAATAAGCACAAATGTATAAAATCTACAACGGACATAATGTACATCGAATTATCATACAGCACATTACAAACTAATATACAGCTGAAATGTTACTAATGTTGAAATACCACTCCATAAAAAAATGACATTGTACATTCAGCATCTAGATAGGCAGTCAGCAATCACATTATCTTTGACTTTATGTAAAAGTTATCAAAATATTATACTCCTGTAACATCAAACTCTGTTGCTTATCTGGAGTTTGATTGATTTCTTTAACCGTTTTACTTCACGAATCCCGGGCCTGCAACATAACCAAGGTAAGTCACAGTGTAATGACCAATTTCACTTTTAGCTGAGTTAATAGTTGTGTTTGCTCTTGAAAGCCTTTCACATAGATCTCCACCGCAGTAATATGTGCTTCCCACGTATCATTTCCTGTAACTAAATTATCAATATAGGCACCTGTATCTTTTAACCCATGAATCATCTAATTAATCATTCGCTGGAAAGTACCTGGGGCATTCTTCATCGCAAAAGGAAGAACATCATATTTATATAACCCAGATCGTGTGACAAACGCAGAAATCTCTCTACTTCTATCCATCAATGGAACACTTTTTCCAAACTAATCGTTGTCAGGAAATTTGCTTGTCCGACTTTGTCCACACAATCATTCACTCTAGGGATTGGATACGCATCTTATTTTGTTACAGCGTTCAGCTTCCTGTAATCAGTACAAAACCGATAACCATCGCCTGATGTAGGCACCATAAGACCAGGTGAACTCCAACTCGAATTAGAAGGTCTAAAAATATTGTTCTGTAACATATATTTAATTTATTGCTCAGCAAGTTCACATTTGTACATGTTCAACCGATACGGATGTTGCTGTATAGGTTTGGCATCTCCAACATTGACATCATGCGAAGCTACTGTGGTTTTATTGGGAACGTCTGGAAATAAATCCCAATATTTTAAAAGTAACTTTCATATGCTACCTCTGCCTTGAATGTAAATGAGCTAATTTATCATCAATATTTTCCAGAATTGTGAAGTTTGATAGACTGCCAGAAATGATATTGGGTTTCAAATGAGTATCAGATGAGTCATCCATTAACTTCCCAGTGGGATCAGTCTCATTCTTATTAACCGCAACAGTATCGGACAGTTTCTCATAATATAGTTTTATATGACAAGGCTGTATTGACTTTCTTCAATCTGAAGAGTTTCTCACATAATCCACATCATTAACTTGAGACATAATCTCAAAAGGACTGTGAAATTTAGCGTGCAAATGGTTCGTTTGCACCGTGAAAAGAACCAATACCTTATCTCCAGACTGGAAACACTTAATTCCAGCTTCCTTATCATACCAGGTTTTCGTTTTCTCCTGAGCCGAATTTAATTTTTCCCTGGCTAAACTACAGGCATTAAGCAATCTACCCTGAAATTTCAAAACATAACCCCGGAAATTAGTTTGTACCTCTTTATTAATCCATTTTAATAAGGCCAAAGGTCCTCTAACGCTATGCCCAAACAGAAATTCAAATGGACTGAGACCTAAGGAACCGCCACTGACTCCAGAACTGCAAATAAAAGTAAATATACGCCCTCATCCCAATCCTTTTCATTTTCCACACAATAAGTCCTAATCATGGTTTGAGGGTAGAATGGACCCTCTCCAACGCTCCGTCCGATTCTGGAAGCTATACAGACGAGGTAATCTGTTTAGCTCCCAGTTTATAATCTATCTGCTGGAACAATCGAGATATAAAATTACAACCTTGATCAGATTGCATGTCCTTCGGCAACCAAAAATAAACAAAGAATTTTATAAGAGCCTTTATTACCGTTTTAGCCGTTATATTCCTGCGTCGGATTGCCTCTGGAAACCTAGACGCTGTGCACATGATGGTCAACAAATATTAATGGCCGGTTTTTGTTTTTAGCAATGTGCCTACACAATTTACAAAAACTTTGGAAAACGGTTCACCAAACGCAGTAATAGGTTACAGTGGGGCTATTGGAATAACTTGAATAGGTTTTCATACAATCTAACAAACATGACAAACTCGGCAAAATGTCCCCACTCCTTTTCTCAAACAAGGCCAGTAAAAATGTTTAGAAGCCTTGTTCACTGTTTTCTTCACACCTTGATGTCCACCCAAGGGCATACTATGAGCCAAAGTTAACTTTCCGACTGTACGAAAACTGGCAGCGTTGTGGCAAAACTGCAGGCAATAACATTTGAAACTTAAGATAGGAAGAAAAACTCCACTTTAAAAGAAAACTGCATCATGAGACGAATAGGCAGCGTAACTGGCGAATTAAACGACGATCTGTCTTGCGTCACAGCAAGGCTTTCCCATTTCATACCTGTTGGAACAGGCCATCATATGATTTCTAGGCGGGATAATTGCATCATGTGACCTCACACTGGCGGGGAATTACATCATCCCACCATTACAAGATCATTACATCATCCCACCATTACAAGACCATTGCATCATCCCACCATTACAAGACCATTACATCATGCTTACAAGGTACTCAATTACATCATGGTAATTGGGCAGTCACAGGACACTCACGGGTTATGTAACTGGATGAAAGCATACTCATCAGCTAAAAAGCTGTACAAACTCGTTGTGCTTCGTCTTTAATTACACTATGTAATATTACTGGCCATTTCAACTTCGGTCACTATGAAATCAGACCTAAAGTTTCAAAAGGTTGAAAATATTTCTCTACATCAGTTTCACGAAACGGAGTATCCAATCTAATTTCCTGACTACCATCAAACATTTCTTCTAGAACCAGAGAACTGATCGCCAGAAATTAATTAATTCCACCATCGCGAGTTAAAAAATTCTCTATTTTTTTAATTTTCAGCTTTATTTTATTTTATTTTATTTTCAGACTTAGCTAAGTATGGTGATGCGAGAAAGTCGTCAATATCCATTGCTGCTGAATACATCCCACAAACCAATCAAGCAAAAGGATCAGTTATTTCCTTTTTGCAAATCACAATCTATGTAAACAAGCATTTAACCACAACAAACGGAAAATTTCCCGAGAGCCCCCGATGTTATGATAGGGCAACATTATCATAAGACAGTCTCAGGGTACCCATAGGGTACTTAACAGGATCAAAGCATACTCATCAGCTAAGTTAGCAGACTCCTGCAAGGTAGCAGTGTCACTCTCATTTGAGAATATCCTTAATTGGACAAGGATATTTCGTTTATATTCCTCCATTAAAATTAGCTCTTTCAATTTATTATAGTCCACATTTACATTTATAGAATAATCCCATCTCCGAAAACACACAGCTTTATCGTAAGCAAATTCCACGTAAGTTCTTTTTCCACGGTTTTCTTCAAATTTCTGAATCTTTGTCTATATGCTTCCGGAACCAGTGCATAGATTTTAGTATATGCAGCTTCACAATATGATAATCAAATTCTTGCTCAGCAGTTAAAGCTGTATACACTCGTTGTGCCTTGCTCTAATTACACTCTGTAATATTACTGGACATATGTCCTTCGGTCACTATGACATCAGAGCAAAAGTTTCAAAATGTTGAAGATATTTCTCTACAACTGTTTTACTAAATGGGGGATCCAATTTAATTTCCTGACTACCATAAACTTTTTTCTAGATCCAGAAAACTGATCGGCAGAAAGTAATTCCACCATCGTGAGTCAAATTCATTCTATTTATTTTCAGCTTCTAACCGACTTAGATACACGTTAGCTTCCAATTGTTTCTCTTTTAAGTCAGATTCTATTCTTGGCTTTTCTAACGCTATGTGTTCTAGGTGGAACTGGATATCTGTTTTACCTACCGGGAACCTTTCGAACACAGCTGCATCAAAAACACCCCAATCTTTATAGAGCTCCGCGATTTTCCTCTGAACTACAATCTTTGTTGCAGCCGTGGAAATACCCGTAAGTTCCAACCTGCTAGCAATCTCGGATACATCACCCTTTTTCTCATTCGCTAATAACTCTGGTGATGCGAGAAAGTCGTCAATATCCATTGTTGCCGAATACCATCCACAAACCAATCAAACAAAAGAATCGGGTATTTCGTTTTTTTCAAATCACACTAAGTAAACAAGCATTTCAGCACAAAACCTTAAATATCCCGAGAGCCCCCAATTGTTATGATACGACAGCAATGAATAAAACTGAGACAGGTTCTTTTTTTTTATTAACAAAGAAACGATTATTTAAACTCAGTTCAACAACAATAGAAAAGTAACGAAACGACTAACTTTACCGGAAGTTATCTGATATACTGGAAGTCCAACAGTTTGAAAGCGACAGAGGCGAGGACAGTCTTAAACCGATAAATGTAAAATTCCAAGTGACTTAGACAAGCCAGTTGGGAGAGACTTCCCTGGAGTAACGTATTCCTCGACGACGTGACATTACTGCTTGATCACAGCAGAAATATGCCTTGCCCGCTGGATTGACGACGAAGGATGTTAAAACGGCTTAAAGGAACTGAAATTTTTCTTTGGCGAATGATACTGCCCCAATCCTCTCTGCTCTTAGAGCAAGGATTATTTCGAATGCATATTACTATCTCTTTGAATGAGGAACCAGTTCATAGATTTCAGAATATGCGGCTTCGCAATATCATAATCAAGTTACTGCTCAGCAGTTAAAACTGTATACACTCATTGTGCCTTGCTTTAATTATACACTGTAATATTACTGGACATTTCACCTTCGGTCACTATGAAATCAGAGAAAAAGTTTCAAAATGTTGAAAATAGTTCTCTACATCTGTTTCACTAAACGGCATATCCAATTGATTTTTCCTGACGAGCAATAAACTTTATTCTAGAACCGGAGAACTGATCGGCAGAAATTAATTCCGCCATCCCGAGATCAAATTCCTTCTTTTTATATTTTCAGCTTACAACCGACTTAGCTCCAAGGTAGCTTCAATTTGTTTCCGTTGTAAGTCAGATTCTATTTTAGGCTTTTCTAACGACACCTGTTCTAGGTGGAACCGGTTCTCTGTTTTACTTACAGGTAAACTATCTAAGACAGCTACATCAAAAATATCGCAATCTTTGTAGTGCTCCGCAATTTTCCTCTGAACTACAGGCTTTGTTGTAGCCGTCGAAATACCAATAATTTCCATCCTGCTGGCAATCTCAGATACATCACTGTTTTTCACCTTGGCTACTAAATCTGGTGATGCGAGAAAGTCGTCAATAGTTATTGTTGCCGAATACCACCCAGAATCCTCTCTAACAAAAGACTAAGGTATTTCCTTTTTTGTAAATCACACTACTAAGTAAACAAGCATTTCACACAAACCGAAAATATTCAGAGAGCCCCCAATTGTTACTATACGGTAACAATGAATATAGAACCGAGACAGGTTCTTTTTTTTATTAACAAAGAAACAATTATTTAGCTCAGTTCAACAGCAATAGAAAAGTAAAGAAACCACTAACTTTACCGGAAATTAACTGCTATCCTCGAAGTCCAACAGTTCTGAAAGCGATAAATGCGAACACAGTCTTAAAACGATAAATGTAAAAGCCCAAGTGAATTACACAAACCAGTTAGGAGAGTCGCAGCATAACCGGGTAACTGACGAATAAAACAACGAACTGAACTACGTCACAGCGAGGCCTTCCCCTTTTAAATCTGTTGGAACAGACCATCATATGACTCTAGCGGAAAAATGACCTCATATGACCTCCGACTGGCGGGGAATTACATCAACCCACCATCACAGGGCCAGTACATCATGCTCACCAGGTACCCAATCACATCATTGTCATAAGACTGTCACAGGACATCCACGGGGTATGTAACAGGATGAACGCATACTAATCAGCGAATTCATGAGTCTCCTGCAAGGTAGCAGTGTCTATCTCATTTGACAATGTCGTTCCTTCTACAAGGATGTTCCGCTTAAATTCCTACATTAAAAACTCTTTCAATTTATTATAGTGCCCTTTTACATTTTTTAGAAGAACCTCATCTCTCAAAACACACAGCTTTATTGTAAGCAAATTCCACGTGTTTTTTTTTTCCCACGTATTTCTTCAAATTTCTGTATCTTTGACTATATGCCTCCGGAACCAGTTCATAGATTTGAGTATATCCAGCTTCACAATATCATAATCAGGTGCTTGCTCAGCAGTTAAAGCTTTATAAACTCGTCGTGGCTCGCCTTTAATTACGCTCTGTAACATTACTCTCTATTTCTCCTTCGGTCACTATGAAATCAGACCAAATGTTTCAAAATGTTGAAAATATTGCTCTGCATTTGTTTTACTAAATGCAGGATCCAATTTAATTTCCTAACTAACAACAATCTTTTTTCTAGAACCAGATGACTGATCACCAGACCTTAATTCCGCCATCGCGAGTTCAAATTCCCTCTTTTTACTTTCATTTTCTAACCATCCTAGTTCCATGTTAACTTCCAATTCTTGCTGTCTTAAGTCAGATTATGCTGTAAGTTTTTCTAACGCTACATGTTCCAGCTGGAACGACATCGTTGTTTTACTTACACAGAACCTATCTAACACAGCTGCATCAAAAAACCCCTAATATTTATAGTGCACCGCGATTTCCTCTGAACTACAGGCTTCGCTGTAGCCGTCGAAGTACCCGTAAGTTCCAACCTGCTGGCAATCTCTAATACATCACTCAATTTCACCTTTGCTACTAAGTCTGGTGATGCGAGAAAGTCGTCAATATTCATCGTTCCCGAATACTAACCAGAAACCAGACAACAAAAGAATCGGGTATTTCCATTTTTGCAAATCAGAGCACTAAATCAACAAGCATTTAAGCACAAATCGGATCATATCCCGCGAGCCCCCAATTGTTATGATAAGGCAAAATTGAATATAGATCTGAGACAGATTCTGTTTTTATTAACAATGAAACATTTATTTAAACTCAGTTCAACAACAATCGAAAAGTAAGCAAGCGACTAACTTAACCGGAAGTTAACTGCTATACTGCAAGTCCAACAGTTCTGAAAGCGCTAAATCCGCACCACGTCTTAAAGCGATTAATTTAAAACTCCATGTGATTTAGACAAGCCAGTTAGCAAAGCCTTCCCTGGAGTAACCAATTCCTCGACGACATGACGTTGCTGCTGATCCCAGCAGAAATATGTCTTAACCGATGGATTTCGAGGAAGAAAATTAAAAGCGGCTTAAAGGAATTGAAATTTCTCCTTGGCGAATGATATTGCCCCAATCCCTTCTGCTCTTATAGCAGAGATTATATCGGATGCATGTTGCTATCTCTTTGAACGAGGAAGCAATAAGGTCAACCCTGTGTTACCGCCGACGACCCCAACTTTTACTCGATCCTTCGGTTTTTCGTAATTCAGTCAATTCTTAACTCTCCGACTGGACTAAAACTGGCAGCGTTGTGGCGAAACTGCCGGCAATAATATTTGAAACTTAAGATAGAAAGAAAAACTACACTTTAAAACA